>NW_026043255.1:0-47010 GCF_023856365.1 Brienomyrus brachyistius | reverse complement strand
TGAGATCTGACATGTTGATGTTACAGTAGAAACGTTTAGTTAGGATAAGAAAAAGGGTGGATGAGAAACAGGAGGAAAATGTAATTGCACCTGCTTAGGAGAAATATCACCAATGTAGATCTGTCTGGTGAAGTGCCTGAGCTTGACTGAATATATGGTTTGGGATGATGGCATATGAACAGTGGCTGTAGCGCCCCTGTTTGACTGATCGGCACCAAAGTTGGTGGGTCTCTCTGGGAGGCCGTGCTACATTAGTGGGTAAAATTTGGTGAGAATCGGATGAAGCATGCCTGAGATTTAGCTGTTTGATTGAAATAGGAATTGAAATGGTTTGGCCAGCAGGTGGAGCCTGCGCTCCATGGATAAATTCTATTCAATATGTTTAGGCCTTCTCAGCCAAGTTTGCTCTTAGACACATATGAACAGTCGCCATAGCGCCCCCGTTTGACCGATCGACATCAAAGTTGGAGGGTCTGTCTGTGGGCCAGTGCTACATTAGTGGTGAAATTTTGTGAGGATTGGATGAAGCAAGCCTGAGATTTAGCTGTTTGACCTAAGGTGGATCTTAGGAGTATACAGATAGTGGCCATAGCACCCCCGTTTGACCGATCGGCATCAAAGTTGGAGGGTCTGTCTGTGGGCCAGTGCTACATTAGTGGATCAAATTTCGTGAGGATTGGATGAAGCATGCCTGAGATTTAGCTGTTTGATTGAAATCGGCTTATAAATGATGCAGGTTGGGTGTGGCTGGTGGCCATATTATACAGAGAGGTCAGGTATTTTTTAATAATCATCCCTGACGGCAGTGTCTTGATTGACTTGACACCAGAATCACTTACATGGGGTGTAGATTGTTAAAGTTATAGGAATATTTCATTTAATCCGTTTTTAAATATCACAAGGGAATGCAGATGACTGTTATTATGCAATACATATATCTTGATTTGGCATGACTCACAGAACTTGCAGTACAAAGGATTTTTACCAGTAATATGAGACTTGAACAGAAATGAGATAAATGTCACTTTCACTGGTTTTGCAGGTTTAGAGACACATATTGCATTGCTGTAGCGCCCCCGTTTGACCGATCGGCACCAAATTTGGAGGGCCCTTACCCACTAACCGTCCTTGATGACATATTCAAGTTTGGTAGTGATTGGCTGAGGCAGGCCTGAGATACAGCTGTCTGATTGAAGTGGGCGTGGCACCTGTATGGTCTGGATGTGGCTGGTCGCCGTACCTTATAGAAAGTTTAGGATTTTTTGAATAATTGTATACCAGGACTGTCTCCTGATTTGAATAATACTAGATATACATAGGTTGGATGAAAATCCAAGGAGGTTAACGAAATGTCATGTTTTTAGACTCCTATAAAATACGCAAAAGCGGAAAGAGATAGGATGAAGTTCTACATGGATTTGAATTTGGCATGGGCCAGTGCATTAGATAAGTAACAAATCTCAATTTTATCATTAACAGTTCAATAGAAATAAGCAGAAATGCAAATCCTGTCGCTGTAGCGCCCCCATGTGGACAATTGGGGTGGCCTTCGCAGGGGTTGCTAGGGTTAGGAGACAAATGTACAAGCCTATTTTTGTTCAGATCAGCTGTTGTTAAGCCTGTCAAAGGCCTGTCAGAATGCTGCTTGATTTTGATTGGCTGATGGTGGCTAGGGTTTTATGACTAATGACTGCCCTGATAGATTCCTGACCTCAGGCTTCAGAGTAGTACATGTATGCCAAATTTCATTTGGATCGGTCAAGGAAGTCAGGAGATATTGGCAGTTTTTAGTTGTAGCGCCCCCTATTGACGAAATGCGGCCCGCCTTCAACAGTGTCCCCAGAATTTGGTACAGAGATAGGATTTCAAATTTGGTGAAGGTAGGCTAAGGTATGGCCAAGTTATAACAGTCAGACAAATACTGGCTAAATTTACGTAGACTTTGGGCGTGGCTAGTGGCCGTATGATAGACCAATATCAGGATTATTTGAATTAGTATTCATCAGCTCAGAGACCTGATCAGTTTGATACCTCATTTGTCTGATTCCGTCAGACGGTGTAGGAATTACAAGCAAAAGTAGGTTTGCAAATTATGCAAATTAGCAAAAAATCTAAGTAGGCGGAGCTTAATAGTCCAAATGGCAAGTTGGTAGGGCAAGGATGTCTCTATCAGTAGAAATATGAATTTTAATTATAGGACTAACAGGACAGGAGATATCAATCAAAACGCGTTAGGGGGCGCCACGGCGCCCCCATCTGGCCGACATGGTTGGGTCGGATTATCTGAGTAGCGGGAGGAATTGACATCATCCTACCAAGTTTCATAATTCTAGCACTTACGGTTTAGGCTGTACATTCAGTTTTAGGGCAGAAAAATAATAATAATAATCCTAAGAAAAACAATAAGGTTCCATTGCACTTCGTGCTTTGGAACCTTAATAATCCTAAGAAAAACAATAAGGTTCCATTGCACTTCGTGCTTTGGAACCTTAAATATAACTGCAAGCAGTGATAAATGGTTCCAAAGCTAATGGGACAGAATAAGTGCGTAGACATGGAGTACATGGAATAAAATGAAAAGTTCATAATAATAGGACATAAAATAGAGACCGTAACTGCTGGGCAATGCATTTAAATAGTCAGAAAGAAGGAAATACTACTACAATAGCATGAGAAGCTAATGGACAGAATAAGTGCGTAGACATGGAGTACATAGCATAAAATGAAAAGTTCAATAATAATGGGACATGAAATAGAGACTGTATTTGCTGGCCAATGCATTTAAATAGTCTGAAAGTAGGAAATACTACTACAATAGCATGAGAAGCTAATGGACAGAATAGGCTGCTCATTTAGACAGAAGAAAGGCTGAAAGTATTCAATGGCATTTTATAAATGGAGCAAGGGCTCCACCTGCTGGATAATTTATTACAAAATTGCAATTCCTGCAGTTTACACAGCCTAAAGTATAATTGAAGGCTGATAAATTTGTAAAAGTCAGATGGCAGGACAGTAAAAGGAAATTGAAAATATGGACTCAGATGAAGGAGTGGGTGATTAATCTTTGAATGTTTGATGGAAAATAAGGATATTTCAGCTGAATTAACTAAGGTGGGTCTTAGACATATATGAACAGTGGCTGTAGCGCCCCCGTTTGACTGATCGGCACCAAAGTTGGAGGGTCTGTCTGTGGGCCAGTGCTACATAAGTGGATCAAATTTCGTGAGGATGGGATGAAGCTTGCCTGAGATTTAGCTGTTTGATTGAAATAGGAATTGAAATGGTTTGGCCAGCAGGTGGAGCCTGCGCTCCATGGATAAATTCTATTCAATATTTTTAGGCCTTCTCAGCCAAGTTTGCTCTTAGACACATATGAACAGTCGCCATAGCGCCCCCCGTTTGACCGATCGACATCAAAGTTGGAGGGTCTGTCTGTGGGCCAGTGCTACATTAGTGGGTGAAATTTTGTGAGGATTGGATGAAGCAAGCCTGAGATTTAGCTGTTTGACCTAAGGTGGATCTTAGGAGTATACAGATAGTGGCCATAGCACCCCCGTTTGACCGATCGGCATCAAAGTTTGAGGGTATGTCTGTAGACCAGTGCTACATAAGTGGATCAAATTTCGTGAGGATTGGATGAAGCATGCCTGAGATTTAGCTGTTTGATTGAAATCGGCTTATAAATGATGCAGGTTGGGTGTGGCTGGTGGCCATATTATACAGAAAGGTCAGGTATTTTTTAATAATCATCCCTGACGGCAGTGTCTTGATTGACTTGACACCAGAATCACTTACATGGGGTGTAGATTGTTAAAGTTATAGGAATATTTCATTTAATCCGTTTTTAAATATCACAAGGGAATGCAGATGACTGTTATTATGCAATACATATATCTTGATTTGGCATGACTCACAGAACTTGCAGTACAAAGGATTTTTACCAGTAATATGAGACTTGAACAGAAATGAGATAAATGTTACTTTCACTGGTTTTGCAGGTTTAGAGACACATATTGCATTGCTGTAGCGCCCCCGTTTGACCAATCGGCACCAAATTTGGAGGGCCCTTACCACTACCGTCCTTGATGACATATTCAAGTTTGGTAGTGATTGGCTGAGGCAGGCCTGAGATACAGCTGTCTGATTGAAGTGGGCGTGGCACCTGTATGGTCTGGATGTGGCTGGTCGCCGTACCTTATAGAAAGTTTAGGATTTTTTGAATAATTGTATACCAGGACTGTCTCCTGATTTGAATGATATCAGATTTACATAGGTTGGTTGAAATCCAAGGAGGTTAACGAAATGTCATGTTTTTAGACTCCTATAAAATACGCAAAGCGGAAAGAGATAGGATGAAGTTCTACATGGATTTGAATTTGGCATGGGCCAGTGCATTAGATAAGTAACAAATCTCAATTTTATCATTAACAGTTCAATAGAAATAAGCAGAAATGCAAATCCTGTCGCTGTAGCGCCCCCATGTGGACAATTGGTGTGGCCTTCGCAGGATTGCTAGGGGTTAGGAGACAAATGTACAAGCCTATTTTTGTTCAGATCAGCTGTTGTTAAGCCTGTCAAAGGCCTGTCAGAATGCTGCTTGATTTTGATTGGCTGATGGTGGCTAGGGTTTTATGATTAATGACTGCCCTGATAGATAGCTGACCTCAGGCTTCAGAGTAGTACATGTATGCCAAATTTCATTTGGATCGGTCAAGGAAGTCAGGAGATATTGGCAGTTTTTAGTTGTAGCGCCCCCTATTGACGAAATGCGGCCTGCCTTCAACAGTGTCCCCAGAATGGGGTACGGGGATAGGATTTAAAATTTGGTGAAGGTAGGCTAAGGTATGGCCAAGTTATAACAGTCAGACCAATACTGGCTAAATTTACGTAGACTTTGGGCGTGGCTAGTGGCCGTATGATAGACCAATATCAGGGTTATTTGAATTATTATTCATCAGCTCAGAGACCTGATCGGTTTTATACCTCATTTGTCTGATTCCGTCAGACGGTGTAGGAATTACAAGCAAAAGTAGGTTTTGCAAATTATGCAAATTAGCAAAAAATCTAAGTAGGCGGAGCTTAATAGTCCAAATGGCAAGTGGGTAGGGCAAGGATGTCTCTATCAGTCGAAATATGAATTTCAATTATAGGACTAACAGGACAGGAGATATCAATCAAAACGCGTTAGGGGGCGCCACGGCGCCCCTATCTGGCCGACATGGTTGGGTCGATTACCTGAGTAGCGGGGAGGAATTGACATCATCCTACCAAGTTTCATAATTCTAGCACTTACGGTTTAGGCTGTACATTCAGTTTTAGGGCAGAAAAATAATAATAATAAATATAACTGCAAGCAGTGATAAATGGTTCCAAAGCTAATGGACAGAATAAGTGCGTAGACATGGAGTACATAGCATAAAATGAAAAGTTCAATAATAATGGGACATGAAATAGAGACTGTATTTGCTGGCCAATGCATTTAAATAGTCTGAAAGTAGGAAATACTACTACAATAGCATGAGAAGCTAATGGACAGAATAGGCTGCTCATTTAGACAGAAGAAAGGCTGAAAGTATTCAATGGCATTTTATAAATGTAGCAAGGGCTCCACCTGCTGGATAATTTATTACAAAATTGCAATTCCTGCAGTTTACACAGCCTAAAGTATAATTGAAGGCTGATAAATTTGTAAAAGTCAGATGGCAGGACAATAAAAGGAAATTGAAAATATGGACTCAGATGAAGGAGTGGGTGATTAATCTTTGAATGTTTGATGGAAAATAAGGATATTTCAGCTGAATTAACTAAGGTGGGTCTTAGACATATATGAACAGTGGCTGTAGCGCCCCCGTTTGACTGATCGGCACCAAAGTTGGAGGGTCTGTCTGTGGGCCAGTGCTACATAAGTGGATCAAATTTCGTGAGGATGGGATGAAGCTTGCCTGAGATTTAGCTGTTTGATTGAAATAGGAATTGAAATGGTTTGGCCAGCAGGTGGAGCCTGCGCTCCATGGATAAATTCTATTCAATATTTTTAGGCCTTCTCAGCCAAGTTTGCTCTTAGACACATATGAACAGTCGCCATAGCACCCCCGTTTGACCGATCGACATCAAAGTTGGAGGGTCTGTCTGTGGGCCAGTGCTACATTAGTGGGTGAAATTTTGTGAGGATTGGATGAAGCAAGCCTGAGATTTAGCTGTTTGACCTAAGGTGGATCTTAGGAGTATACAGATAGTGGCCATAGCACCCCCGTTTGACCGATCGGCATCAAAGTTTGAGGGTATGTCTGTAGACCAGTGCTACATAAGTGGATCAAATTTCGTGAGGATTGGATGAAGCATGCCTGAGATTTAGCTGTTTGATTGAAATCAGCTTATAAATGATGCAGGTTGGGTGTGGCTGGTGGCCATATTATACAGAAAGGTCAGGTATTTTTTAATAATCATCCCTGACGGCAGTGTCTTGATTGACTTGACACCAGAATCACTTACATGGGGTGTAGATTGTTAAAGTTATAGGAATATTTCATTTAATCCGTTTTTAAATATCACAAGGAAATGCAGATGACTGTTATTATGCAATACATATATCTTGATTTGGCATGACTCACAGAACTTGCAGTACAAAGGATTTTTACCAGTAATATGAGACTTGAACAGAAATGAGATAAATGTCACTTTCACTGGTTTTGCAGGTTTAGAGACACATATTGCATTGCTGTAGCGCCCCCGTTTGACCAATCGGCACCAAATTTGGAGGGCCCTTACCCACTACCGTCCTTGATGACATATTCAAGTTTGGTAGTGATTGGCTGAGGCAGGCCTGAGATACAGCTGTCTGATTGAAGTGGGCGTGGCACCTGTATGGTCTGGATGTGGCTGGTCGCCGTACCTTATAGAAAGTTTAGGATTTTTTGAATAATTGTATACCAGGACTGTCTCCTGATTTGAATAATACTAGATATACATAGGTTGGTTGAAAATCCAAGGAGGTTAACGAAATGTCATGTTTTTAGACTCTTATAAAATACGCAAAAGCGGAAAGAGATAGGATGAAGTTCTACATGGATTTGAATTTGGCATGGGCCAGTGCATTAGATAAGTAACAAATCTCAATTTTATCATTAACAGTTCAATAGAAATAAGCAGAAATGCAAATCCTGTCGCTGTAGCGCCCCCATGTGGACAATTGGGGTGGCCTTCGCAGGGGTTGCTAGGGGTTAGGAGAAAAATGTACAAGCCTATTTTTGTTCAGATCAGCTGTTGTTAAGCCTGTCAAAGGCCTGTCAGAATGCTGCTTGATTTTGATTGGCTGATGGTGGCTAGGGTTTTATGACTAATGACTGCCCTGATAGATTCCTGACCTCAGGCTTCAGAGTAGTACATGTATGCCAAATTTCATTTGGATCGGTCAAGGAAGTCAGGAGATATTGGCAGTTTTTAGTTGTAGCGCCCCCTATTGACGAAATGCGGCCCACCTTCAACAGTGTCCCCAGAATTTGGTACAGAGATAGGATTTCAAATTTGGTGAAGGTAGGCTAAGGTATGGCCAAGTTATAACAGTTAGACCAATACTGGCTAAATTTACGTAGACTTTGGGCGTGGCTAGTGGCCGTATGATAGACCAATATCAGGATTATTTGAATTAGTATTCATCAGCTCAGAGACCTGATCAGTTTGATACCTCATTTGTCTGATTCCGTCAGACGGTGTAGGAATTACAAGCAAAAGTAGGTTTTGCAAATTATGCAAATTAGCAAAAAATCTAAGTAGGCGGAGCTTAATAGTCCAAATGGCAAGTTGGTAGGGCAAGGATGTCTCTATCAGTCGAAATATGAATTTCAATTATAGGACTAACAGGACAGGAGATATCAATCAAAACACGTTAGGGGGCGCCACGGCGCCCCCATCTGGCCGACATGGTTGGGTCGGATTATCTGAGTACCGGGGAGGAATTGACATCATCCTACCAAGTTTCATAATTCTAGCACTTACGGTTTAGGCTGTACATTCAGTTTTAGGGCAGAAAAATAATAATAATAATAATAAATATAACTGCAAGCAGTGATAAATGGTTCCAAAGCTAATGGAAAGAATAGGTGGGTAGACATGGAGTACACAGCATAAAATGAAAAGTTCAATAATAATGGGACATGAAATAGAGACTGTAATTGCTGGCCAATGCATTTAAATAGTCTGAAAGTAGGAAATACTACTACAATAGCATGAGAAGCTAATGGACAGAATAGGCTGATCATTTAGACAGAAGAAAGGCTGAAAGTATTCAATGGCATTTTATAAATGGAGCAAGGGCTCCACCTGCTAGATAATTTATTACAAAATTGCAATTGCTGCAGTTTACACAGCCTAAAGTATAATTGAAGGCTGATAAATTTGTAAAAGTCAGATGGCAGGACAGTAAAAGGAAATTGAAAATATGGACTCAGATGAAGGAGTGGGTGATTAATCTTTGAATGTTTGATGGAAAATAAGGATATTTCAGCTGAATTAACTAAGGTGGGTCTTAGACATATATGAACAGTGGCTGTAGCGCCCCCGTTTGACTGATCGGCACCAATGTTGGTTGGTCTCTCTGGGAGGCCGTGCTACATTAGTGGGTAAAATTTGGTGAGAATCGGATGAAGCATGCCTGAGATTTAGCTGTTTGATTGAAATAGGAATTGAAATGGTTTGGCCAGCAGGTGGAGCCTGCGCTCCATGGATAAATTCTATTCAATATTTTTAGGCCTTCTCAGCCAAGTTTGCTCTTAGACACATATGAACAGTCGCCATAGCGCCCCCGTTTGACCGATCGACATCAAAGTTGGAGGGTCTGTCTGTGGGCCAGTGCTACATTAGTGGGTGAAATTTTGTGAGGATTGGATGAAGCAAGCCTGAGATTTAGCTGTTTGACCTAAGGTGGATCTTAGGAGTATACAGATAGTGGCCATAGCACCCCCGTTTGACCGATCGGCATCAAAGTTTGAGGGTATGTCTGTAGACCAGTGCTACATAAGTGGATCAAATTTCGTGAGGATTGGATGAAGCATGCCTGAGATTTAGCTGTTTGATTGAAATCGGCTTATAAATGATGCAGGTTGGGTGTGGCTGGTGGCCATATTATACAGAAAGGTCAGGTATTTTTTAATAATCATCCCTGACGGCAGTGTCTTGATTGACTTGACACCAGAATCACTTACATGGGGTGTAGATTGTTAAAGTTATAGGAATATTTCATTTAATCCGTTTTTAAATATCACAAGGGAATGCAGATGACTGTTATTATTCAATACATATATCTTGATTTGGCATGACTCACAGAACTTGCAATACAAAGGATTTTTACCAGTAATGTGAGACTTGAACAGAAATGAGATAAATGTCACTTTCACTGGTTTTGCAGGTTTAGAGACACATATTGCATTGCTGTAGCGCCCCCGTTTGACCAATCGGCACCAAATTTGGAGGGCCCTTACCCACTACCGTCCTTGATGACATATTCAAGTTTGGTAGTGATTGGCTGAGGCAGGCCTGAGATACAGCTGTCTGATTGAAGTGGGCGTGGCACCTGTATGGTCTGGATGTGGCTGGTCGCCGTACCTTATAGAAAGTTTAGGATTTTTTGAATAATTGTATACCAGGACTGTCTCCTGATTTGAATAATACTAGATATACATAGGTTGGTTGAAAATCCAAGGAGGTTAACGAAATGTCATGTTTTTAGACTCCTATAAAATACGCAAAAGCGGAAAGAGATAGGATGAAGTTCTACATGGATTTGAATTTGGCATGGGCCAGTGCATTAGATAAGTAACAAATCTCAATTTTATCATTAACAGTTCAATAGAAATAAGCAGAAATGCAAATCCTGTCGCTGTAGCGCCCCCATGTGGACAATTGGGGTGGCCTTCGCAGGGGTTGCTAGGGGTTAGGAGACAAATGTACAAGCCTATTTTTGTTCAGATCAGCTGTTGTTAAGCCTGTCAAAGGCCTGTCAGAATGCTGCTTGATTTTGATTGGCTGATGGTGGCTAGGGTTTTATGACTAATGACTGCCCTGATAGATTCCTGACCTCAGGCTTCAGAGTAGTACATGTATGCCAAATTTCATTTGGATCGGTCAAGGAAGTCAGGAGATATTGGCAGTTTTTAGTTGTAGCGCCCCCTATTGACGAAATGCGGCCCGCCTTCAATAGTGTCCCCAGAATTTGGTACAGAGATAGGATTTCAAATTTGGTGAAGGTAGGCTAAGGTATGGCCAAGTTATAACAGTCAGACCAATACTGGCTAAATTTACGTAGACTTTGGGCGTGGCTAGTGGCCGTATGATAGACCAATATCAGGGTTATTTGAATTATTATTCATCAGCTCAGAGACCTGATCGGTTTTATACCTCATTTGTCTGATTCCGTCAGACGGTGTAGGAATTACAAGCAAAAGTAGGTTTTGCAAATTATGCAAATTAGCAAAAAATCTAAGTAGGCGGAGCTTAATAGTCCAAATGGCAAGTTGGTAGGGCAAGGATGTCTCTATCAGTAGAAATATGAATTTCAATTATAGGACTAACAGGACAGGAGATATCAATCAAAACGCGTTAGGGGGCGCCACGGCGCCCCCATCTGGCCGACATGGTTGGGTCGGATGATTTGAGTAGCGGGGAGGAATTGACATCATCCTACCAAGTTTCATAATTCTAGCACTTACGGTTTAGGCTGTACATTCAGTTTTAGGGCAGAAAAATAATAATAAATATAACTGCAAGCAGTGATAAGCGGTTCCAAAGCTAATGGAAAGAATAAGTGGGTAGAAATGGAGTACATGGAATAAAATGAAAAGTTCAATAATAATAGGACATAAAATAGAGACCGTAACTGCTGGGCAATGCATTTAAATAGTCAGAAAGTAGGAAATACTACTACGATAGCATGAGAAGCTAATGGACAGAATAAGTGGGTAGACATGGAGTACACAGCATAAAATGAAAAGTTCAATGGCATAAAATGAAAAGTTCAATAATAATAGGACATGAAATAGAGACTGTAATTGCTGGCCAATGCATTTAAATAGTCAGAAAGTAGGAAACAGTACTACAATAGCATGAGATCTGACATGTTGATGTTACAGTAGAAACGTTTAGTTAGGATAAGAAAAAGGGTGGATGAGAAACAGGAGGAAAATGTAATTGCACCTGCTTAGGAGAAATATCACCAATGTAGATCTGTCTGGTGAAGTGCCTGAGCTTGACTGAATATATGGTTTGGGATGATGGCATATGAACAGTGGCGTAGCGCCCCTGTTTGACTGATCGGCACCAAAGTTGGTGGGTCTCTCTGGGAGGCCGTGCTACATTAGTGGGTAAAATTTGGTGAGAATCGGATGAAGAATGCCTGAGATTTAGCTGTTTGATTGAAATAGGAATTGAAATGGTTTGGCCAGCAGGTGGAGCCTGTGCTCCATGGATAAATTCTATTCAATATTTTTAGGCCTTCTCAGCCAAGTTTGCTCTTAGACACATATGAACAGTCGCCATAGCGCCCCCGTTTGACTGATCGACATCAAAGTTGGAGGGTCTGTCTGTGGGCCAGTGCTACATTAGTGGGTGAAATTTTGTGAGGATTGGATGAAGCAAGCCTGAGATTTAGCTGTTTTACCTAAGGTGGATCTTAGGAGTATACAGATAGTGGCCATAGCACCCCCGTTTGACCGATCGGCATCAAAGTTTGAGGGTATGTCTGTAGACCAGTGCTACATAAGTGGATCAAATTTCGTGAGGATTGGATGAAGCATGCCTGAGATTTTGCTGTTTGACTGAAATCGGCTTATAAATGATGCAGGTTGGGTGTGGCTGGTGGCCATATTATACAGAAAGGTCAGGTATTTTTTAATAATCATCCCTGACGGCAGTGTCTTGATTGACTTGACACCAGAATCACTTACATGGGGTGTAGATTGTTAAAGTTATAGGAATATTTCATTTAATCCGTTTTTAAATATCACAAGGGAATGCAGATGACTGCTATTGTGCAATACATATATCTTGATTTGGCATGACTCACAGAACTTGCAGTACAAAGGAATTTAACCAGTAATATGAGACTTGAACAGAAATGAGATAAATGTCACTTTCACTGGTTTTGCAGGTTTAGAGACACATATTGCATTGCTGTAGCGCCCCCGTTTGACCAATCGGCACCAAATTTGGAGGGCCCTTACCCACTACCGTCCTTGATGACATATTCAAGTTTGGTAGTGATTGGCTGAGGCAGGCCTGAGATACAGCTGTCTGATTGAAGTGGGCGTGGCACCGGTATGGTCTGGATGTGGCTGGTCGCCGTACCTTATAGAAAGTTTAGGATTTTTTGAATAATTGTATACCAGGACTGTCTCCTGATTTGAATGATACCAGATTTACATAGGTTGGTTGAAAATCCAAGGAGGTTAACGAAATGTCATGTTTTTAGACTCCTATAAAATACGCAAAAGCGGAAAGAGATAGGATGAAGTTCTACATGGATTTGAATTTGGCATGGGCCAGTGCATTAGATAAGTAACAAATCTCAATTTTATCATTAACAGTTCAATAGAAATAAGCAGAAATGCAAATCCTGTCGCTGTAGCGCCCCCATGTGGACAATTGGGGTGGCCTTCGCAGGGGTTGCTAGGGGTTAGGAGACAAATGTACAAGCCTATTTTTGTTCAGATCAGCTGTTGTTAAGCCTGTCAAAGGCCTGTCAGAATGCTGCTTGATTTTGATTGGCTGATGGTGGCTAGGGTTTTATGACTAATGACTGCCCTGATAGATTCCTGACCTCAGGCTTCAGAGTAGTACATGTATGCCAAATTTCATTTGGATCGGTCAAGGAAGTCAGGAGATATTGGCAGTTTTTAGTTGTAGCGCCCCCTATTGACGAAATGCGGCCCGCCTTCAATAGTGTCCCCAGAATTTGGTACAGAGATAGGATTTCAAATTTGGTGAAGGTAGGCTAAGGTATGGCCAAGTTATAACAGTCAGACCAATACTGGCTAAATTTACGTAGACTTTGGGCGTGGCTAGTGGCCGTATGATAGACCAATATCAGGGTTATTTGAATTATTATTCATCAGCTCAGAGACCTGATCGGTTTTATACCTCATTTGTCTGATTCCGTCAGACGGTGTAGGAATTACAAGCAAAAGTAGGTTTTGCAAATTATGCAAATTAGCAAAAAATCTAAGTAGGCGGAGCTTAATAGTCCAAATGGCAAGTTGGTAGGGCAAGGATGTCTCTATCAGTAGAAATATGAATTTTAATTATAGGACTAACAGGACAGGAGATATCAATCAAAACGCGTTAGGGGGCGCCACGGCGCCCCCATCTGGCCGACATGGTTGGGTCGGATTATCTGAGTAGCGGGGAGGAATTGACATCATCCTACCAAGTTTCATAATTCTAGCACTTACGGTTTAGGCTGTACATTCAGTTTTAGGGCAGAAAAATAATAATAAATATAACTGCAAGCAGTGATAAGCGGTTCCAAAGCTAATGGAAAGAATAAGTGGGTAGAAATGGAGTATATGGAATAAAATGAAAAGTTCAATAATAATAGGACATAAAATAGAGACCGTAACTGCTGGGCAATGCATTTAAATAGTCAGAAAGTAGGAAATACTACTACGATAGCATGAGAAGCTAATGGACAGAATAAGTGGGTAGACATGGAGTACACAGCATAAAATGAAAAGTTCAATGGCATAAAATGAAAAGTTCAATAATAATAGGACATGAAATAGAGACTGTAATTGCTGGCCAATGCATTTAAATAGTCAGAAAGTAGGAAACAGTACTACAATAGCATGAGATCTGACATGTTGATGTTACAGTAGAAACGTTTAGTTAGTATAAGAATAAAGGTGGATGAGAAACAGGAGGAAAATGTAATTGCACCTGCTTAGGAGAAATATCACCAATGTAGATCTGTCTGGTGAAGTGCCTGAGCTTGACTGAATATATGGTTTGGGATGATGGCATATGAACAGTGGCTGTAGCGCCCCTGTTTGACTGATCGGCACCAAAGTTGGTGGGTCTCTCTGGGAGGCCGTGCTACATTAGTGGGTAAAATTTGGTGAGAATCGGATGAAGAATGCCTGAGATTTAGCTGTTTGATTGAAATAGGAATTGAAATGGTTTGGCCAGCAGGTGGAGCCTGCGCTCCATGGATAAATTCTATTCAATATTTTTAGGCCTTCTCAGCCAAGTTTGCTCTTAGACACATATGAACAGTCGCCATAGCGCCCCCGTTTGACTGATCGACATCAAAGTTGGAGGGTCTGTCTGTGGGCCAGTGCTACATTAGTGGGTGAAATTTTGTGAGGATTGGATGAAGCAAGCCTGAGATTTAGCTGTTTGACCTAAGGTGGATCTTAGGAGTATACAGATAGTGGCCATAGCACCCCCGTTTGACCGATCGGCATCAAAGTTTGAGGGTATGTCTGTAGACCAGGGCTACATAAGTGGATCAAATTTCGTGAGGATTGGATGAAGCATGCCTGAGATTTAGCTGTTTGATTGAAATCGGCTTATAAATGATGCAGGTTGGGTGTGGCTGGTGGCCATATTATACAGAAAGGTCAGGTATTTTTTAATAATCATCCCTGACGGCAGTGTCTTGATTGACTTGACACCAGAATCACTTACATGGGGTGTAGATTGTTAAAGTTATAGGAATATTTCATTTAATCAGTTTTTAACTATCACAAGGGAATGCAGATGACTGTTATTATGCAGTACATATATCCTGATTTGGCATGACTCACAGAACTTGCAGTACAAAGGATTTTTACCAGTAATATGAGACTTGAACAGAAATGAGATAAATGTCACTTTCACTGGTTTTGCAGGTTTAGAGACACATATTGCATTGCTGTAGCGCCCCCGTTTGACCAATCGGCACCAAATTTGGAGGGCCCTTACCCACTACCGTCCTTGATGACATATTCAAGTTTGGTAGTGATTGGCTGAGGCAGGCCTGAGATACAGCTGTCTGATTGAAGTGGGCGTGGCACCTGTATGGTCTGGATGTGGCTGGTCGCCGTACCTTATAGAAAGTTTAGGATTTTTTGAATAATTGTGTACCAGGACTGTCTCCTGATTTGAATGATACCAGATTTACATAGGTTGGTTGAAAATCCCAGGAGGTTAACGAAATGTCATGTTTTTAGACTCCTATAAAATACGCAAAAGCGGAAAGAGATAGGATGAAGTTCTACATGTCTTTGAATTTGCCATGTGCCAGTGCATTAGATAAGTAACAAATCTCAATTTTATCATTAACAGTTCAATAGAAATAAGCAGAAATGCAAATCCTGTCGCTGTAGCGCCCCCATGTGGACAATTGGTGTGGCCTTCGCAGGGATTGCTAGGGGTTAGGAGACAAATGTACAAGCCTATTTTTGTTCATATCAGCTGTTGTTAAGCCTGTCAAAGGCCTGTCAGAATGCTGCTTGATTTTGATTGGCTGATGGTGGCTAGGGTTTTATGACTAATGACTGCCCTGATAGATTCCTGACCTCAGGCTTCAGAGTAGTACATGTATGCCAAATTTCATTTGGATCGGTCAAGGAAGTCAGGAGATATTGGCAGTTTTTAGTTGTAGCGCCCCCTATTGACGAAATGCGGCCCACCTTCAACAGTGTCCCCAGAATTTGGTACAGAGATAGGATTTCAAATTTGGTGAAGGTAGGCTAAGGTATGGCCAAGTTATAACAGTCAGACCAATACTGGCTAAATTTACGTAGACTTTGGGCGTGGCTAGTGGCCGTATGATAGACCAATATCAGGGTTATTTGAATTATTATTCATCAGCTCAGAGACCTGATCGGTTTGATACCTCATTTGTCTGATTCCGTCAGACGGTGTAGGAATTACAAGCAAAAGTAGGTTTTGCAAATTATGCAAATTAGCAAAAAATCTAAGTAGGCGGAGCTTCATAGTCCAAATGGCAAGTTGGTAGGGCAAGGATGTCTCTATCAGTAGAAATATGAATTTCAATTATAGGACTAACAGGACAGGAGATATCAATCAAAACGCGTTAGAGGGCGCCACGGCGCCCCCATCTGGCCGACATGGTTGGTTCGGATTATCTGAGTAGCGGGGAGGAATTGACATCATCCTACCAAGTTTCATAATTCTAGCACTTACGGTTTAGGCTGTACATTCAGTTTTAGGGCAGAAAAATAATAATAATAATAATAATCCTAAGAAAAACAATAAGGTTCCATAGCACTTCGTGCTTTGGAACCTTAAATATAACTGCAAGCAGTGATAAGCGGTTCCAAAGCTAATGGAAAGAATAAGTGGGTAGAAATGGAGTACATGGAATAAAATGAAAAGTTCAATAATAATAGGACATAAAATAGAGACCGTAACTGCTGGGCAATGCATTTAAATAGTCAGAAAGTAGGAAATACTACTACGATAGCATGAGAAGCTAATGGACAGAATAAGTGGGTAGACATGGAGTTCACAGCATAAAATGAAAAGTTCAATGGCATAAAATGAAAAGTTCAATAATAATAGGACATGAAATAGAGACTGTAATTGCTGGCCAATGCATTTAAATAGTCAGAAAGTAGGAAACAGTACTACAATAGCATGAGATCTGACATGTTGATGTTACAGTAGAAATGTTTAGTTAGGATAAGAAAAAGGGTGGATGAGAAACAGGAGGAAAATGTAATTGCATCTGCTTAGGAGAAATATCACCAATGTAGATCTGTCTGGTGAAGTGCCTGAGCTTGACTGAATATATGGTTTGGGATGATGGCATATGAACAGTGGCTGTAGCGCCCCTGTTTGACTGATCGGCACCAAAGTTGGTGGGTCTCTCTGGGAGGCCGTGCTACATTAGTGGGTAAAATTTGGTGAGAATCGGATGAAGAATGCCTGAGATTTAGCTGTTTGATTAAAATAGGAATTGAAATGGTTTGGCCAGCAGGTGGAGCCTGCGCTCCATGGATAATTTCTATTCAATACTTTTAGGCCTTCTCAGCCAAGTTTGCTCTTAGACACATATGAACAGTCGCCGTAGCACCCCCATTTGACCGATACGGCATCAAAGTTGGAGGGTCTGTCTGTGAGCAAGTGGTACATTTGTGCATCAAATTTCGTGAGGATTGGATGAAGCATGCCTGAGATTTAGCTGTTTGATTGAAATCGGCTTATAAATGATGCAGGTTGGGTGTGGCTGGTGGCCATATTATACAGAAAGGTCAGGTATTTTTTAATAATCATCCCTGACGGCAGTGTCTTGATTGACTTGACACCAGAATCACTTACATGGGGTGTAGATTGTTAAAGTTATAGGAATATTTCATTTAATCCGTTTTTAAATATCACAAGGGAATGCAGATGACTGTTATTATGCAATACATATATCTTGATTTGGCATGACTCACAGAACTTGCAGTACAAAGGATTTTTACCAGTAATATGAGACTTGAACAGAAATGAGATAAATGTCACTTTCACTGGTTTTGCAGGTTTAGAGACACATATTGCATTGCTGTAGCGCCCCCGTTTGACCAATCGGCACCAAATTTGGAGGGCCCTTACCCACTACCGTCCTTGATGACATATTCAAGTTTGGTAGTGATTGGCTGAGGCAGGCCTGAGATACAGCTGTCTGATTGAAGTGGGCGTGGCACCTGTATGGTCTGGATGTGGCTGGTCGCCGTACCTTATAGAAAGTTTAGGATTTTTTGAATAATTGTATACCAGGACTGTCTCCTGATTTGAATAATACTAGATATACATAGGTTGGTTGAAAATCCAAGGAGGTTAACGAAATGTCATGTTTTTAGACTCCTATAAAATACGCAAAAGCGGAAAGAGATAGGATGAAGTTCTACATGGATTTGAATTTGGCATGGGCCAGTGCATTAGATAAGTAACAAATCTCAATTTTATCATTAACAGTTCAATAGAAATAAGCAGAAATGCAAATCCTGTCGCTGTAGCGCCCCCATGTGGACAATTGGGGTGGCCTTCGCAGGGGTTGCTAGGGGTTAGGAGACAAATGTACAAGCCTATTTTTGTTCAGATCAGCTGTTGTTAAGCCTGTCAAAGGCCTGTCAGAATGCTGCTTGATTTTGATTGGCTGATGGTGGCTAGGGTTTTATGACAAATGACTGCCCTGATAGATTCCTGACCTCAGGCTTCAGAGTAGTACATGTATGCCCAATTTCATTTGGATCGGTCAAGGAAGTCAGGAGATATTGGCAGTTTTTAGTTGTAGCGCCCCCTATTGACGAAATGCGGCCCGCCTTCAATAGTGTCCCCAGAATTTGGTACAGAGATAGGATTTCAAATTTGGTGAAGGTAGGCTAAGGTATGGCCAAGTTATAACAGTCAGACCAATACTGGCTAAATTTACGTAGACTTTGGGCGTGGCTAGTGGCCGTATGATAGACCAATATCAGGGTTATTTGAATTATTATTCATCAGCTCAGAGACCTGATCGGGTTTATACCTCATTTGTCTGATTCCGTCAGACGGTGTAGGAATTACAAGCAAAAGTAGGTTTTGCAAATTATGCAAATTAGCAAAAAATCTAAGTAGGCGGAGCTTCATATTCCAAATGGCAAGTTGGTAGGGCAAGGATGTCTCTATCAGTAGAAATATGAATTTCAATTATAGGACTAACAGGACAGGAGATATCAATCAAAACGCGTTAGGGGGCGCCACGGCGCCCCCATCTGGCCGACATGGTTGGGTCGGATTATCTGAGTAGCGGGGAGGAATTGACATCATCCTACCAAGTTTCATAATTCTAGCACTTACGGTTTAGGCTGTACATTCAGTTTTAGGGCAGAAAAATAATAATAATAATCCTAAGAAAAACAATAAGGTTCCATTGCACTTCGTGCTTTGGAACCTTAATAATCCTAAGAAAAACAATAAGGTTCCATTGCACTTCGTGCTTTGGAACCTTAAATATAACTGCAAGCAGTGATAAGCGGTTCCAAAGCTAATGGAAAGAATAAGTGGGTAGAAATGGAGTACATGGAATAAAATGAAAAGTTCAATAATAATAGGACATAAAATAGAGACCGTAACTGCTGGGCAATGCATTTAAATAGTCAGAAAGAAGGAAATACTACTACAATAGCATGAGAAGCTAATGGACAGAATAAGTGCGTAGACATGGAGTACATAGCATAAAATGAAAAGTTCAATAATAATGGGACATGAAATAGAGACTGTAATTGCTGGCCAATGCATTTAAATAGTCTGAAAGTAGGAAATACTACTACAATAGCATGAGAAGCTAATCGACAGAATAGGCTGCTCATTTAGACAGAAGAAAGGCTGAAAGTATTCAATGGCATTTTATAAATTGAGCAAGGGCTCCACCTGCTGGATAATTTATTACAAAATTGCAATTCCTGCAGTTTACACAGCCTAAAGTATAATTGAAGGCTGATAAATTTGTAAAAGTCAGATGGCAGGACAGTAAAAGGAAATTGAAAATATGGACTCAGATGAAGGAGTGGGTGATCAATCTTTGAATGTTTGATGGAAAATAAGGATATTTCAGCTGAATTAACTAAGGTGGGTCTTAGACATATATGAACAGTGGCTGTAGCGCCCCCGTTTGACTGATCGGCACCAAAGTTGGAGGGTCTGTCTGTGGGCCAGTGCTACATAAGTGGATCAAATTTCGTGAGGATGGGATGAAGCTTGCCTGAGATTTAGCTGTTTGATTGAAATCGGCTTATAAATGATGCAGGTTGGGTGTGGCTGGTGGCCATATTATACAGAAAGGTCAGGTATTTTTTAATAATCATCCCTGACGGCAGTGTCTTGATTGACTTGACACCAGAATCACTTACATGGGGTGTAGATTGTTAAAGTTATAGGAATATTTCATTTAATCAGTTTTTAAATATCACAAGGGAATGCAGATGACTGTTATTATGCAATACATATTTCTTGATTTGGCATGACTCACAGAACTTGCAGTACAAAGGATTTTTACCAGTAATATGAGACTTGAACAGAAATGAGATAAATGTCACTTTCACTGGTTTTGCAGGTTTAGAGACACATATTGCATTGCTGTAGCGCCCCCGTTTGACCGATCGGCACCAAATTTGGAGGGCCCTTACCCACTACCGTCCTTGATGACATATTCAAGTTTGGTAGTGATTCGCTGAGGCAGGCCTGAGATACAGCTGTCTGATTGAAGTGGGCGTGGCACCTGTATGGTCTGGATGTGGCTGGTCGCCGTACCTTATAGAAAGTTTAGGATTTTTTGAATAATTGTATACCAGGACTGTCTCCTGATTTGAATAATACTAGATATACATAGGTTGGTTGAAAATCCAAGGAGGTTAACGAAATGTCATGTTTTTAGACTCCTATAAAATACGCAAAAGCGGAAAGAGATAGGATGAAGTTCTACATGGATTTGAATTTGGCATGGGCCAGTGCATTAGATAAGTAACAAATCTCAATTTTATCATTAACAGTTCAATAGAAATAAGCAGAAATGCAAATCCTGTCGCTGTAGCGCCCCCATGTGGACAATTGGGGTGGCCTTCGTAGGGGTTGCTAGGGGTTAGGAGACAAATGTACAAGCCTATTTTTGTTCAGATCAGCTATTGTTAAGCCTGTCAAAGGCCTGTCAGAATGCTGCTTGATTTTGATTGGCTGATGGTGGCTAGGGTTTTATGACTAATGACTGCCCTGATAGATTCCTGACCTCAGGCTTCAGAGTAGTACATGTATGCCAAATTTCATTTGGATCGGTCAAGGAAGTCAGGAGATATTGGCAGTTTTTAGTTGTAGCGCCCCCTATTGACGAAATGCGGCCCGCCTTCAACAGTGTCCCCAGAATTTGGTACAGAGATAGGATTTCAAATTTGGTGAAGGTAGGCTAAGGTATGGCCAAGTTATAACAGTCAGACTAATACTGGCTAAATTTACGTAGACTTTGGGCGTGGCTAGTGGCCGTATGATAGACCAATATCAGGGTTATTTGAATTACTATTCATCAGCTCAGAGACCTGATCAGTTTTATACCTCATTTGTCTGATTCCGTCAGACGGTGTAGGAATTACAAGCAAAAGTAGGTTTTGCAAATTATGCAAATTAGCAAAAAATCTAAGTAGGCGGAGCTTAATAGTCCAAATGGCAAGTTGGTAGGGCAAGGATGTCTCTATCAGTAGAAATATGAATTTCAATTATAGGACTAACAGGACAGGAGATATCAATCAAAACGCGTTAGGGGGCGCCACGGCGCCCCCATCTGGCCGACATGGTTGGGTCGGATGATCTGAGTAGCGGGGAGGAATTGACATCATCCTACCAAGTTTCATAATTCTAGCACTTACGGTTTAGGCTGTACATTCAGTTTTAGGGCAGAAAAATAATAATAATAAATATAACTGCAAGCAGTGATAAGCGGTTCCAAAGCTAATGGAAAGAATAAGTGGGTAGAAATGGAGTACATGGAATAAAATGAAAAGTTCAATAATAATAGGACATAAAATAGAGACCGTAACTGCTGGGCAATGCATTTAAATAGTCAGAAAGTAGGAAATACTACTACGATAGCATGAGAAGCTAATGGACAGAATAAGTGGGTAGACATGGAGTACACAGCATAAAATGAAAAGTTCAATGGCATAAAATGAAAAGTTCAATAATAATAGGACATGAAATAGAAACTGTAATTGCTGGCCAATGCATTTAAATAGTCAAAAAGTAGGAAACAGTACTACAATAGTGTTAGGTTGAAGAAACAGTTGTTAATCATTTCTGTATGATCAGCAATGAGTGTAAATATATATGTATACGTTATTTCTTATCTTCTAGCCACATACTCTTAGCTATTGTACTCTAAGTAAGTGGTTAACAGCTGCCTACTTAGATAAGAATCTCACTTCCCTCTCTTGCGCCCCCCATTGACTATAAATAAAGAAGTCAAGGGGAACCACCCTTTGTAACACATTCTGCTGTAGTTTGCATTGCAGAGAGTGTGGGTACCCTTGCAAGTAAAACTGTAACCTGTGTGTGTCTCGTAAATGTGGAGTTGGGGTGGAAACGCCGGGCGCTTTCCCCAACATAGAATTTGGTCCTTCGAGCCGGAGCCGAGGAACCCCGAAGACGTCTCCAGTACGCCGAGAGAAGCGACACCGAAGTCTGTCGACAGCCACTCGAAGTCGGGTGCAAGAAAGACCTGTGATGTGAATTCGTCATCAGGCCGGTGGTTAGAACTGCGCTCGACGTCTGGTGATGTCTGAAGGACCTCGGTGACGGATCAGAGAGCACACTATACAGGTGAGAGATATGGCACCTAAGTGAGTAGGTGGCCAAGTGAGAGATACGGCACCTAAATAAGTAGGTGGCCAAGACATGCATGTGGTTGAGGTTAGCCGAAATTAACCGGGAGAGAAAGTAGGCGTTATTGGAAATATATACAGTGTTGTATGTGGATGTGTTTTTATAGGTTTTAGATTAACCTACACGATCCACCCTAAAAGCAACAACATACTGGTGACTGAAGGATAAAGGACGGGTTTCATCCCTGAAAACTAACACCGCTGCTCTAATAGTGAGCAGTAGAAGGCCGTGTTGGTGTCCTCCTGAGGTCTCATGCCAGGGACTTGCTTTTAGGATTTTTTATTTTTTGTAGTGTATCCATTAAAAGGTAACAATGGGGAAGAATCAAAGTAAACAAATGGAACTAGAGGGAGATGAGAAGTTTATGGAAGGATATAAGCCAGGATCAGGACAAATAAGTAGTCAGAGATGGAGGAAAAAACATGGGTTTGGAGGAAAACTCCACACTCCAGATATATTAAAATTACAGGGAAACTTAAAACTGGAGATGTTACAGACTACCAATAAGAAAGAAGGTAAAGACAGAAAAAAAGAATATGTTTTTTCTGATGCATGGTTGGAACAAAGTAAGTTAAGAGATGTACGTAGAAAACAGAGTATGCAACAATTACATGGAAGGATAGAGATAGTGTTTATGAGACGAGCAGATTATGGCAGAAGAGCGCAATGTAAACAAAAAGATGGAGAGGAACCTGAGGATTTTATGGATAGAATGAGAGTTGTATTTAGAGGAAACTCAGGGATCCCATTTGATGAAGAGGCAGTAGGAGTGTACCAACAACAGCTAAATCGAGCTTTTGTCGCAGGCCTAAAGCCCGAATTGCGAAAATATCTTGACAAACATTGGGTACATCAGAATACTGGTTCAGTCCAACAAGCACTAGAATATGCCCAACACGCGCAGAGAGCGCAGAAACAGGAAAAGACAGACACAGTATTCAGCGCCTCAGAAGTAGTAGCACTAGTGCAAATGAATCCTCCGGGGAGGGGAGGATTCAGAGGAAGGTCAAGAGGCCGAGGAAGGGGGAGAGGTGTTTTCAGAAACAATTACAGGAATTCGTCTCAGCAAGATAACATTTGCTGGACATGCAGGAAACCTGGACACTTAGCTAGGAATTGTAGAGTAGGGAAACAACCATATAACCCAAACTCCATTGAAAACAATGATCAATGACCCCCCTCGGAGGCCCCTGTTACCGACACCATCCGAGGCAAAACAGAGGTGATTTTAAGAAAGGAAACGGAGGTCACTTTACAAGACTTCTTAGATAAGGAAATAGATTTACAAGCAGTGTGTCAGTTATTAGCAGAAAGGCAGTGGGAAACCTTGCCAAGTCGGAAGTTAGTCATAAACGGCAAAGTATATGAATGTCTGTGTGACACTGGAGCATGTAGGACTGTCCTAACCTCCAGTCCTCCCGGAGTCACATATTCTTCATCAGTCATAAATATAAAAACGGCAGGAGGTCAGACAGACAGACATCAGTTAACAAACCCAGTTGCAGTAAAAGATAAGGAAACTGGACTTGAATGTCAAGCACAGGTGTTAATAAGCCCTTCTTGTCCTGTTAACTTGTTAGGTCGAGACCTTATGGTACAAATGGGCATTAGCGTGGTTGCCACAGCCACTGGCATGAAAGCAATCGTAAATGAGGAAGCTTATGTTGTGCAAGGAACCACAACACCACAATATTACTGGTCTCTGGACCTAGGGGGAACTGCACAGACACGAGAATTATTGCGGAAAACTAGAGAAAAGCAGTCCCCTAGACAGGCCCAGTTCATGCCTGACGATGCCTTACACGTTACTATGTGGTACAAAGACACCCTAGGACCAGATTATGCCTATGACAAAACGTTTCATGCCCTCCAAGACACTTGTATTACCTTACAATATATGTATGTTAACCCCACCACTGGGTTTTCAGCAGCCTCAGTCATTTTATCTAACAAGCAACAGGCTGTATTTAGAGAGAGAACACCACACGTATCTCTTTCAAAACCACCCCAGATGCAGTGGAGAGATGTAGAAATGTTCTTACGAGATTCTATGCACAGTTACAATGACTACCAACCCGTATCTGGCTCCTGTTGGAGCTATGATGAGAAACACAATGTGTGGCGGTTTCCTTTGGGATGGAGAGTTCAAACCACTCCCACCACACACTTAAAGGACCCAGCCTGACAAATTTTTTCAGCCCTGGAGGAGGGATCATGTCCAGATCTAGATCGCCTCCCAGAAGGGTTATGGTCCTCCTCCCCCACTGATGTAGTGCTGGTAAAGGGATTCCCACCTTACAAAGTAACTGTGAAATCAGAACACCGTCCGGTAGTTAGGCAATACCCATTAAAACCTGAAGCAGAGAAAGGTATAGCCCCTGTAGTACAAGACATGTTAGCATCAGGAATATTGCGAGAGGCTCCTGAAGCCACTTGCAACACTCCTATCTTTCCAGTCCAGAAGGGACATACAGGGAAATGGCGCATGGTGCAGGATTTAAGACCGGTTAATAACATAGTGCAACATGCAGCACCAGACGTGCCTAACCCACACTTATTGCTCAACTCATTGACTCCTGATAAAAGCTACTTCTCAGTAGTGGATCTTAGTAATGCATTTTTCTCAGTACCATTGCACCCTGATTCTCAACATTTATTTGGATTTACCTATAAAGGGAAAAAATATACATATACTAGACTCCCTCAGGGATTTTCTGAAAGTCCACATGTATATACCATGGCCCTTAGATACTCTATGAGTACCTGTGAAATTCCATCACATAGTCAGGTATTACTATACGTGGATGATATCTTAATAGCAGCAGATTCAGAACAACATTGCAAAGAAACTACCCTAACTGTGCTTCAGCACTTATACAATACTGGACATAAAGCTTCTAAACAGAAGTTGCAGTATTGCAAAAAGACAGTTGTCTATTTAGGGCATAACCTTTCACAAAAAGGTCGCTCGTTGCTAGAGATAAGGAAACAAGCTATACAGGAAGCACCTAAACCACAGACTAAACAACAGATGATGTCCTTTTTAGGGCTCTGCAATTATTGTAGAGAATGGTTACCAGATTATGCTTTTCTAGTTCAACCTTTGCAAAATTTAATATACGGGAAGGAGATGACTCTAAAGGACAAAATACAATGGACTGAGGACGGAGAAAATGTTTTTACAAATTTAAAAAGAATGTTGCAAACCAATGTGACCCTTGCTCTACCAGATTATCAACAACCATTCACCCTATGTGTAGATGCTAATCAAGGTTATATGAAAGCAGTATTAACACAGCCATTCGGAGCAAAAGAGAGACCGTTAGCATTCTATTCAAAACGATTAGATGCAGTAGCAGCTGGTTTTCCACAGTGTTTACAGGCATGTGCAGCTGCTGCAGAAGCAGTAAAGGTATCAGCAGAATTGGTACTTTGTCACCCCCTCATACTTAAAGTTCCTCATTCGGTGTCTTTAATCTTGTTGCAGACACCGCTTCCATTCTTAACACATACAAGACATCTTACCTTAGTGTCACTTTTGCTCTCACAACCTAACATTGAACTTCAGCGGTGTGGCCTATTGAACCCTAGTACGCTCCTCCCCACCGCAGAGGATGGGGAGCCACATTCTTGCAAAGCAACAATAGAAGAACAAACAAAACCAAGAGCAGATATTCTGCAAACTTTTATACCAGGATCAGAAGTTGTTTATGTAGATGGCTCGGCATCAAAAAATGATATGGGAAAAAATAAAGTTGGGTATGCTGTAGTTACATCTACTGAAGTGTTAGAAGCCAATGCACTCCCTTCTACTTGTTCAGCACAAGCGGCTGAACTTTATGCTGTGATCAGGGCATGTGAACTGTTCAAGAACAAGTCACTTACTATCTACACTGATAGTCAATATGTGTTTGCAGCTGTCCATCACCATGCAAGAGTCTGGAAAAATAGAGGTTTTAGAACATCACAGGGCACATCTCTTACTCATACAAATTTGCTACTTAGATTATTAGACGTTGTGCATTTACCGACTCACTTTGCACTGTGCAAATGCAAAGCACACCAGACTGATGACTCTGCAGAAACCGCAGGAAATAGTTTTGCAGATAAAACCGCCAAAGAAGCGGCACTGAAACAACCTACCTTATCAGTGGCAGACATTCTTTTTATAGATAGCGATGTGCTATGTGATGCACAGATTCATGCTCCTAAAATAGAAGTACAAAGTTGGATCAAAAGAGGAGCAATACAACGAGAGAAAGTTTACTATATGAATGACAAGCCCATCCTACCAAAAAATTTATACAAAACAGCTGCTTTGGTGAGCCATGGAAATACTCATGTCTCAACAGGAGGGATGGTACATATCATACAACAATATTTCTATGCTATAAATTTTTCTGATTATGCAAAACAATTTTGTAGGACATGCTTAATTTGTTGTAAACACAATGCACAAGGAAACATCAGACCAAAACGTGGCCAGTTCCCCACAGCTGAGTATCCATTTCAAGTTGTACATATGGATTTTATTGAATTATCTTGGTCACAAGGAAAGAAATACTGTCTAGTTATTATAGACACCTTTTCTAAGTGGGTAGAAATATACCCTGTAAAGCATTGTGATGCAATGACCGTTGCAAAATGTTTGGTAAGCCATTATTTCCCTACCTATGGCATACCTCATATTATAAGATCAGACAATGGGACTCATTTTGTAAATCAGACTATGTCCCTTTGCTCACAAGCATTAGGTTTTACGCTTAAGAATCATTGTGCGTATCACCCCCAGAGCGCAGGCTTGGTGGAAAGGACCAACGGCACTATTAAAACAAGGCTAAAAAAGACAATGGAAGAGACAAAAAGGCCGTGGCCAGAATGTTTGTCTCTAGTAAAATTATGGATGAGAATAACTCCCACTCCTGCAGGATTAACACCTTTTGAAATAGTGTATGGTAGACCGTTTCCCTTAGCAACCGAAATGAGTGATATAGGAAAAGCAGACAGAGAAAATACGCTGGCTGATTGGATGCGTAAACTACTAACATCACAACAAAAACATAGCCCCAGTAGTCTGCCGGTAAATTCTGTTTCTACTCAACAGGATAACTTGCAGCCGGGAGATTGGGTCCTGGTCAAGGTCCTGTTGCGGAAAGATTGGAGCACACCTCGGTGGGACGGTCCTTATCAAGTCCTCCTTACAACACCAACAGCAGTAAAGATCGCAGAACGACCTTCCTGGATACACAAAAGTCACTGTAAACCCATCAAGCCCTTATCAGAGGCCTCAGCGACAGAGTAGCAGTGGAAGTCCGCTACAAAGGCACAGTAACCAATAGGGTGCTGTTGTCTCAACCCGGTGAAGAAAACAACTGAGCTGCACTCTATTTAGGATGGCCCTGATAGGGTGGGGATGTGGTAAAGTGACTCTAGGGGTCATTCTTGTTGTAGGACTTGTATGGTTGTCCTGGCTCTCACCAGCTCCATTACAGCACCTACGGCGATGGACCCATGATGACTTCCATCTACGCCCGTTGCCCGCTGACCACTCACATCCATTTATGCAAAACTACTGGTACCGATATGTACATGATACTGTAACAGCGAAAAATGTGACAAATTGCTATGTTTGTTCAGTAATGCTCACTCATAGTGAAGGACCTACGGTGTATGGCAGAGCTATGAATATCTTCTGCAGGTATAGGATATCAAAGTAATGTTTCACTTATATTTTCTTTTGTTTTTCATTTTATTTTTCTGTTGTTTTATTACTGTTATACCATGTTTGAAAATGTTTATTAATCAAGCTCTTAATGCTGCTTTTCGGACACGCAGTACAATGTTTCTCTCCCTTACCCAAACTATAGAGACAGAGCCTGTTTCCAGCGATGGCGATGAAGAAGACATATAATTCATAATGACGGCCGAGCCGAAAGCACCCGTGCAGGGCTCGGACCTGAAGAACCGGAATTAAATGTTTTCCAGGATAATGACAATGTGGTCTAAATGAAGGTTGTACCTAAAGTGCCTTTGCAACTTGTACAATGTTGATGCTTCTGATCATACTGTCATGATAAACAGGAGGGACTGTTAGGTTGAAGAAACAGTTGTTAATCATTTCTGTATGATCAGCAATGAGTGTAAATATATATGTATACGTTATTTCTTATCTTCTAGCCACATACTCTTAGCTATTGTACTCTAAGTAAGTGGTTAACAGCTGCCTACTTAGATAAGAATCTCACTTCCCTCTCTTGCGCCCCCCATTGACTATAAATAAAGAAGTCAAGGGGAACCACCCTTTGTAACACATTCTGCTGTAGTTTGCATTGCAGAGAGTGTGGGTACCCTTGCAAGTAAAACTGTAACCTGTGTGTGTCTCGTAAATGTGGAGTTGGGGTGGAAACGCCGGGCGCTTTCCCCAACAAATAGCATGAGATCTGACATGTTGATGTTACAGTAGAAACGTTTAGTTAGGATAAGAAAAAGGGTGGATGAGAAACAGGAGGAAAATGTAATTGCACCTGCTTAGGAGAAATATCACCAATGTAGATCTGTCTGGTGAAGTGCCTGAGCTTGACTGAATATATGGTTTGGGATGATGGCATATGAACAGTGGCTGTACCGCCCCTGTTTGACTGATCGGCACCAAAGTTGGTGGGTCTCTCTGGGAGGCCGTGGTACATTAGTGGGTAAAATTTGGTCAGAATCGGATGAAGAATGCCTGAGATTTAGCTGTTTGATTGAAATAGGAATTGAAATGGTTTGCCCAGCAGGTGGGGCCTGCGCTCCATGGATAAATTCGATTCAATACTTTTAGGCCTTCTCAGCCAAGTTTGCTCTTAGACACATATGAACAGTCGCCGTAGCGCCCCCGTTTGACCGATCGGCATCAAAGTTGGAGGGTCTGTCTGTGGGCAAGTGGTACATTTGTGGATCAAATTTCGTGAGGATTGGATGAAGCATGCCTGAGATTTAGCTGTTTGATTGAAATCGGCTTATAAATGATGCAGGTTGGGTGTGGCTGGTGGCCATATTATACAGAAAGGTCAGGTATTTTTTAATAATCATCCCTGACGGCAGTGTCTTGATTGACTTGACACCAGAATCACTTACATGGGGTGTAGATTGTTAAAGTTATAGGAATATTTCATTTAATCAGTTTTTAAATATCACAAGGGAATGCAGATGACTGTTATTATCCAATACATATATCTTGATTTGACATGACTCACAGAACTTGCAGTACAAAGGATTTTTACCAGTAATATGAGACTTGAACAGAAATGAGATAAATGTCACTTTCACTGGTTCTGCAGGTTTAGAGACACATATTGCATTGCTGTAGCGCCCCCGTTTGACCGATCGGCAAGAAATTTGGAGGGCCCTTACCCACTACCGTCCTTGATGACATATTCAAGTTTGGTAGTGATTGGCTGAGGCAGGCCTGAGATACAGCTGTCTGATTGAAGTGGGCGTGGCACCTGTATGGTCTGGATGTGGCTGGTCGCCGTACCTTATAGAAAGTTTAGGATTTGTTGAATAATTGTATACCAGGACTGTCTCCTGATTTGAATGATACCAGATTTACATAGGTTGGTTGAAAATCCAAGGAGGTTAACGAAATGTCATGTTTTTAGACTCCTATAAAATACGCAAAAGCGGAAAGAGATAGGATGAAGATCTACATGGCTTTGAATTTGGCATGGGCCAGTGCATTAGATAAGTAACAAATCTCAATTTTATCATTAACAGTTCAATAGAAATAAGCAGAAATGCAAATCCTGTCGCTGTAGCGCCCCCATGTGGACAATTGGTGTGGCCTTCGCAGGGGTTGCTAGGGGTTAGGAGACAAATGTAGAAGCCTATTTTTGTTCAGATCAGCTGTTGTTAAGCCTGTCAAAGGCCTGTCAGAATGCTGCTTGATTTTGATTGGCTGATGGTGGCTAGGGTTTTATGATTAATGACTGCCCTGATAGATTCCTGACCTCAGGCTTCAGAGTAGTACATGTATGCCAAATTTCATTTGGATCGGTCAAGGAAGTCAGGAGATATTGGCAGTTTTTAGTTGTAGCGCCCCCTATTGACTAAATGCGGCCCGCCTTCAACAGTGTCCCCAGAATGGGGTACGGAGATAGGATTTCAAATTTGGTGAAGGTAGGCTAAGGTATGGCCAAGTTATAACAGTCAGACCAATACTGGCTAAATTTACGTAGACTTTGGGCGTGGCTAGTGGCCGTATGATAGACCAATATCAGGGTTATTTGAATTATTATTCATCAGCTCAGAGACCTGATCGGTTTGATACCTCATTTGTCTGATTCCGTCAGACGGTGTAGGAATTACAAGCAAAAGTAGGTTTTGCAAATTATGCAAATTAGCAAAAAATCTAAGTAGGCGGAGCTTAATAGTCCAAATGGCAAGTTGGTAGGGCAAGGATGTCTCTATCAGTAGAAATATGAATTTCAATTATAGGACTAACAGGACAGGAGATATCAATCAAAACGCGTTAGGGGGCGCCACGGCGCCCCCATCTGGCCGACATGGTTGGGTCGGATGATCTGAGTAGCGGGGAGGAATTGACATCATCCTACCAAGTTTCATAATTCTAGCACTTACGGTTTAGGCTGTACATTCAGTTTTAGGGCAGAAAAATAATAATAATAATCCTAAGAAAAACAATAAGGTTCCATTGCACTTCGTGCTTTGGAACCTTAAATATAACTGCAAGCAGTGATAAGCGGTTCCAAAGCTAATGGAAAGAATAAGTGGGTAGAAATGGAGTACATGGAATAAAATGAAAAGTTCAATAATAATAGTACATAAAATAGAGACCGTAACTGCTGGGCAATGCATTTAAATAGTCAGAAAGTAGGAAATACTACTACGATAGCATGAGAAGCTAATGGACAGAATAAGTGGGTAGACATGGAGTACACAGCATAAAATGAAAAGTTCAATGGCATAAAATGAAAAGTTCAATAATAATAGGACATGAAATAGAGACTGTAATTGCTGGCCAATGCATTTAAATAGTCAGAAAGTAGGAAACAGTACTACAATAGCATGAGATCTGACATGTTGATGTTACAGTAGAAACGTTTAGTTAGGATAAGAAAAAGGGTGGATGAGAAACAGGAGGAAAATGTAATTGCACCTGCTTAGGAGAAATATCACCAATGTAGATCTGTCTGGTGAAGTGCCTGAGCTTGACTGAATATATGGTTTGGGATGATGGCATATGAACAGTGGCTGTAGCGCCCCTGTTTGACTGATCGGCACCAAAGTTGGTGGGTCTCTCTGGGAGGCCGTGCTACATTAGTGGGTAAAATTTGGTGAGAATCGGATGAAGAATGCCTGAGATTTAGCTGTTTGATTGAAATAGGAATTGAAATGGTTTGGACAGCAGGTGGAGCCTGCGCTCCATGGATAAATTCTATTCAATATTTTTAGGCCTTCTCAGCCAAGTTTGCTCTTAGACACATATGAACAGTCGCCATAGCGCCCCCGTTTGACTGATCGACATCAAAGTTGGAGGGTCTGTCTGTGGGCCAGTGCTACATTAGTGGGTGAAATTTTGTGAGGATTGGATGAAGCAAGCCTGAGATTTAGCTGTTTGACCTAAGGTGGATCTTAGGAGTATACAGATAGTGGCCATAGCACCCCCGTTTGACCGATCGGCATCAAAGTTTGAGGGTATGTCTGTAGACCAGTGCTACATAAGTGGATCAAATTTCGTGAGGATTGGATGAAGCATGCCTGAGATTTAGCTGTTTGATTGAAATCGGCTTATAAATGATGCAGGTTGGGTGTGGATGGTGGCCATATTATACAGAAAGGTCAGGTATTTTTTAATAATCATCCCTGACGGCAGTGTCTTGATTGACTTGACACCAGAATCACTTACATGGGGTGTAGATTGTTAAAGTTATAGGAATATTTCATTTAATCAGTTTTTAACTATCACAAGGGAATGCAGATGACTGTTATTATGCAATACATATATCCTGATTTGGCATGACTCACAGAACTTGCAGTACAAAGGATTTTTACCAGTAATATGAGACTTGAACAGAAATGAGATAAATGTCACTTTCACTGGTTTTGCAGGTTTAGAGACACATATTGCATTGCTGTAGCGCCCCCATTTGACCAATCGGCACCAAATTTGGAGGGCCCTTACCCACTACGGTCCTTGATGACATATTCAAGTTTGGTAGTGATTGGCTGAGGCAGGCCTGAGATACAGCTGTCTGATTGAAGTGGGCGTGGCACCTGTATGGTCTGGATGTGGCTGGTCGCCGTACCTTATAGAAAGTTTAGGATTTTTTGAATAATTGTGTACCAGGACTGTCTCCTGATTTGAATGATACCAGATTTACATAGGTTGGTTGAAAATCCAAGGAGGTTAACGAAATGTCATGTTTTTAGACTCCTATAAAATACGCAAAAGCGGAAAGAGATAGGATGAAGTTCTACATGTCTTTGAATTTGCCATGGGCCAGTGCAATAGAAAAGTAACAAATCTCAATTTTATCATTAACAGTTCAATAGAAATAAGCAGAAATGCAAATCCTGTCGCTGTAGCGCCCCCATGTGGACAATTGGTGTGGCCTTTGCAGGGATTGCTAGGGGTTAGGAGACAAATGTACAAGCCTATTTTTGTTCAGATCAGCTGTTGTTAAGCCTGTCAAAGGCCTGTCAGAATGCTGCTTGATTTTGATTGGCTGATGGTGGCTAGGGTTTTATGATTAATGACTGCCCTGATAGATAGCTGACCTCAGGCTTCAGAGTAGTACATGTATGCCAAATTTCATTTGGATCGGTCAAGGAAGTCAGGAGATATTGGCAGTTTTTAGTTGTAGCGCCCCCTATTGACGAAATGCGGCCTGCCTTCAACAGTGTCCCCAGAATGGGGTACGGGGATAGGATTTAAAATTTGGTGAAGGTAGGCTAAGGTATGGCCAAGTTATAACAGTCAGACCAATACTGGCTAAATTTACGTAGACTTTGGGCGTGGCTAGTGGCCGTATGATAGACCAATATCAGGGTTATTTGAATTATTATTCATCAGCTCAGAGACCTGATCGGTTTTATACCTCATTTGTCTGATTCCGTCAGACGGTGTAGGAATTACAAGCAAAAGTAGGTTTTGCAAATTATGCAAATTAGCAAAAAATCTAAGTAGGCGGAGCTTCATAGTCCAAATGGCAAGTTGGTAGGGCAAGGATGTCTCTATCAGTAGAAATATGAATTTCAATTATAGGACTAACAGGACAGGAGATATCAATCAAAACGCGTTAGAGGGCGCCACGGCGCCCCCATCTGGCCGACATGGTTGGGTCGGATTATCTGAGTAGCGGGGAGGAATTGACATCATCCTACCAAGTTTCATAATTCTAGCACTTACGGTTTAGGCTGTACATTCAGTTTTGGGGCAGAAAAATAATAATAATAATCCTAAGAAAAACAATAAGGTTCCATTGCACTTCGTGCTTTGGAACCTTAATAATCCTAAGAAAAACAATAAGGTTCCATTGCACTTCGTGCTTTGGAACCTTAATAATAATAATAATCCTAAGAAAAACAATAAGTTTCCAATGCACTTCGTGCTTTGGAACCTTAATAATAATAATCCTAAGAAAAACAATAAGTTTCCAATGCACTTCGTGCTTTGGAACCTTAATAATCCTAAGAAAAACAATAAGTTTCCATAGCACTTCGTGCTTTGGAACCTTAATAATAATAATCCTAAGAAAAACAATAAGGTTCCATTGCACTTCGTGCTTTGGAACCTTAATAATCCTAAGAAAAACAATAAGGTTCCATTGCACTTCGTGCTTTGGAACCTTAATAATCCTAAGAAAAACAATAAGTTTCCATAGCACTTCGTGCTTTGGAACCTTAATAAAGGATTACAGTTAAGGGAGCAAACGTTAACCAAATACAAACGTACGGCTCTTGGACTGAACAAGCAGGGTGCTAAAACTCAAAACTACAGTTCCTACGCGGTCCGCAAGGTGGCACTCGCCGCCCACCACTCCCGACACCGACAGGACTACTTAGCAATGCTTATGATATTTCGTAATTTTGTCTGATATTCCATAATTTTGTAATCATTAAAGGGACTACTTACTATTGCTTATAATATTTCATGATTTTGTCTCGCTTTATATTTCATACTTTTAATATTCCTGAAGAGACCAAAGCGTACCTGTTTGTTCCTCCGACAGCCCTATATCCCCCTCTCGTACTAAAACACCCAAATAACCTTTGCCAAGACCCTCTCCCTTCTCTCCTCCATCTTCTGCATGGTATACAACTCTTGTTCCAGGATACAGCAGTACTCTTGCTGAGCTATGCACAAAAATTGGAAACCAGTGTGGGTTGTAAAGACAGAAGAGACATTTCCCTTTTTTCAGACTTTCTTGTGAGAGTTGCAGGGGATTTTCACTGATGGAAAGGTCATATCTGAACCCCTCATTCCCCAACAAATGTCGTCTATGATCAATATATGTATAACTGAGGCTGATGTGGTACTAAGCCTAGCTAAGCTCAAAATAAATAGATGGCATCTTGCCTACAGTTTTAAAGGAGATGAGGAATATTATTAGCCGACCTTTAACTTTATTATTCCAGAAATCCTTATCTGCTAGTGTGATACCTTCTGATTGGAAGCATGCTAATATAACACCCATATTCAAAAAAGGGGATCGAAGTAATCCAGCAAACTATAGGCCAATCAGTTTAACTGGAAAAAATAATGGAAGCTATAATCCAAGTGAAAATGGTAAGTAACATTCTGAGGGATAACCAACATGGATTCAGGTGAGGAAGGTCCTGTTTGACTAATCTGTTTGATTTCTTTGAGGAAGCTACAAGAGAAATTGATCACAAAAAGGCCTATGATGTCATCTACTTCGCTTTCCAGGAGGTCTTTGATGTTGTCCCCCACAAATGGCTCTTGCTTAAGCTCAAAGCTGCACGGATTTTAGGAACTGTAGCAGCTTGGATCGAAAACTTTGTAACAGACAGGAAGCCGTGGGTATTTATTAGAGGCACAAGGTAAGAGTTTTAATGGGCACACAGAGAGGCATACGGGACAGAATAGTCATAAAAATGCAATGACAGGACTAGTGAAACAAACTCTGACGTGGACTTAAATACACAGAACTAATGAAAACCAACTCACAACAGCTGATGACAAGGGGATTCCACACGAGGTTAACGAGGGGCCGTGGCACACACGAGGACAGGACTGGCAGGGTGTGACAATATAGGTTGCCTTATAAAAACCACTGGAATTCAAAGTGACAGATCGCCGTAGAGTCCTGTTTATAAACCTTTATTAATACTGAAGTGATTAGAGGTAAGGTTTACTCACAGATAACAAGTTATGTCTGAAGCTTTATTTGGTCACACAAGCAGCTTGACGGCACAGACTCGGCGCTATTTGTCTCTGAGGAAAAGGAAACTCATTAGATTTCCTGTCAAACATTTATTCAGGTAATTACACCAGGAATGCCGAAGGCAAGCAATAGTCTGATACATAATAAAAACTAGCAGCTGTCGGAATGGTTTTATTCGTTTCTATTTATGTTGATTTATTTAGTTGTTGTATACTTTTGGATTAAAATGAATTAAACAAATTTGTCCGTCATTGATGTTGGATGTTACTACCGTTGATCTGTCCTGCCTGTAGCCTTCTTTCCCTTAATAAATCCCCAGTTTTCCCTGTATTCCACCTGCCTGCCTTGTCTTTCCCTGCCTCCTGCCCACTTACCTGCCCGTCGCTACCCGGGATACCTGACAACTGCAGTTCCGCTGTTTTGTTTGGCACCCTAAATTATGTCCTGCAATCTGTGGAAAAATCTGAAGGCTGAGGAATGTTACGTAAGACAGGTAAAATGCAAAAACTCTCTCTGGTGTAATTCACTGCATAAAACCAATGGTCTTAAGTGTGGTGTCTTCTTCATAACACTCCCTGACTTTTGTATTCGTGACCTTGAGATAGGGTGGGCTGCTTTTCTTCCTTCATTTTACTAGTGTTCCTCCCTTTCCTCCCAGCCTTGGCTGGTGGTTCAGGCAGCATCACCTCTTTTAATGGACCACAGTTACACAGAGATGAACAACATAGAATACTTTGGATTGAGGTTTTGCAGTAAGAGGGTGCTGAAGGAAAAAGGAGTTTCAAAGACATCGGTCTGCCTGTACTGCCGATTTTGACTCTGCCCATTTCAGATGTTCATGTAAAGTGTGAATTTACTAATGTGACATTCCTTAAATATAACCACTGAAACAGAACGGTTGTAAATTTGCTGTCCAGTTTGGTAGATGGACTGACGCAGAGGCGGAGCTATGGATAGGTCTGGGTGGTATTGACAGTTGGGCCCACCCAATTAGATTAATGAAACTGCATTCTTTATATATAAATTACTGTCTTCTAACTCTGTTCCTATACATCACTGTTGTTACTGTATCAAGTACGACAGAATGTGTGAGCTCCCTCTAGTGGTCTTCTAGGTATAATTTTTTTCTCACTTTTTTGCTATTCTGTCTTCTTTTCATACCTATAATGCGGCGATTAGCTTCATACTGGGCACCGACACACCTGGAAATGACGTAACATCGAACCAAATGCCAAAAGTAATCAGAAGTTAGCACGCTGCCCAGAATGCACAGATAACAAGCTACACTGCAAGTCGTCCAGCCACGACGTCACCCAGCCCCTCGTCTGCCGTCTAAAATACAGATAAATTACATGTGCTCCATATTTCTGCAGCTGACATTATTTTGAACTGGGCCATAAAGAACATATTCTCATAGCGATGGCTTTTAATCAGTCCATGCTGGATCTGGGAGAAATGATGCGGCGAGCAAAGCAGGTGGTTTGGGTGCCGACGGTGCATGAAGGTGTGCAGGCAGCGGCAGGAGAGAAGATGTTAAGGATTGTAAGGATTAGAGTGCAAAGGTTGTAGGTGATTTGAAGTTAGACAACAGAGATTCATGGCTGTGGAGCATGATAGGAGTTTTGTGTGATTCAAAAGAAAGTACAGAGGAATGTTGGCAGGAAATGGAAAGAGAAGTGCCTGAGGAGGTGTGGACTGCTCATGATACAGATGTAGGCCTAGTTAATTCAGCTAGCCCACTGGAAATTTATCTTAAGCCAGGGTGCACACCACCCTGGAAAAACCAGTACCCCTTGAAACCTGAGGCCGAGGAAGGTGTAAGGGAAACGATAGAGGGATCACTGGATGCAAGGGTGTTGGTGCTACCATTAGCTGCTGCAACACCCCCCTCTTCCCTGTGCCAAAGGCAGGAGGTGAAAAGTGGAGGCTGGTACATGATTTGTGTGCAGTAAATGAGGTAGTGGAGGATCAGACAGCAGAAGTTCCCAATCCACACACCCTGTTGACAAATGTGCCCCCCCAATGCAAAATGGTTTACAGTTGTGGATTTGTGTTCAGCATTTTTCAGTGTGCCCCTTGCAGAACAGTCACAGTTTCTGTTTGCTTTCACCTACAGGGGTCAGCAGTATACCTACACGAGGATGCCACAGGGATTTAAGCATTCGCTGCATGTTTTTAATCAGGTGCTTAAGGCAGACTAGACTGAATTTAAAAAGTACAGTGATACAATATGTGGAGTATCTATTGTTGTGTGCGGAAACGCTGGCAGACTGCCACCAGGACTCAGTGCAGTTGCTGAAGGTCTTGGCAAAAGGGGGCCATAAGGTGTCCAAGGCCAAGTTGCAGTACTACCAAGAGCAGGTTACGTACTTGGGGCGTGAGATCAGCCACGGGAGAAAGCTATAGCAGAACAGCTAAAGGGAATCACTAAGGCTCCGAAACCCATGACTGTGTCACAGATGCTGACATTTTTTAGGGACGACAGGATTCAGCGTGGACTGGATTGAGGACTGTGCTGTGAAGGTGGCACCGTAGTGGGCACTGATAAAGGGAGGAGGGCCACACTAATTTGAAGGCCCCCTTAATTTGAACTCAGTAGCATTTGAATCTATCAAGCAGAAGCACCAGAATGCACCTGCTCTGGGCCTCCCAGTCTACACCAAGCCGTTTTATCTGTATGTCGGGAACAGGAAGGACGGCTTTGGGACAGCCCTGCTCACTCAGGACTTGTGTCCTGGCAGACAGAAGCAGCCATTGGCATACTATAGTATGAAGCTGGACAATGTGGCTCAGGGATACCCACCCTGTTTCCAGGCAGTGGTGGCTGCCTATTTAGGCTATGAAAAGGCCACTGCCATCACAATGGGTTATCCAGTGACAATTTATACTTCACATAAGGTGGTGGACCTTATGACAAAGGCAAATTTGTGTTGATCCCAGCAAGGCAGCTAGCGTACTTTGCATTTCTCTCTTACCCGGATGTGACAATAAAGCGCTGCACTACAGTGAACCCTGCAGACAGCATTCCCCTGGAGGATGAGGGGCAGCCACATGAGTGTGTGGCAGAGTCCTTTGGTTTACATTAAACTGAGACCAGACCTGAGAGCTCTCCCACTGAAAATAGCGAGATGGTTTTTGTTTGTGGATGGCTCATGTTGGAGAGATGGGGATGCCTTGAAGGCTGGGTTTGCTGTAGTTCAGCCTCAGGGTGATGATTTTCACACTCTCGTTCAGAGCCAGTGGCACAACCCTGTTCCGCTCAATTAGTGGAGATAAAGGCTTTGACTGCAGCGTGCTGGCGAGGACAACATAAGACGGTTACAATCTACACAGACTCTGCATACGCACATGATGTATGGCCGATCTGTTTGGAGCAGTCTGGAAGCAAAGGCGGTTTTGCAAAATTGACGGCTCCCCCATTCAGCATTATAATCAGATTTTGGAGTTGCTACACGCAATGATGCATCCCAAGCGTTTGGCTATTGTTTAGTGTCATGCCCACCGCAAAGGTCGTGATTTTGTTATTCAAGGCAATGCGGCCTCTGATGCGGCAGCCAGGGGCGGCTGCGCAGGTCAGGACTGCTCATCTTTTGCCTATGGTGACTATAGAGCTGGACCTTACTGTTTCTGATCTGGTGGCCCTGCAGGAGCGTGCGGGCCCCTATGAGGCCTCAGTGTGGCTAAAAAGGGGGCCTCTAAGGATGCTAATGGTCTGTATAGCAACCATGAGGGGCTTTTGGCCGCACCTCTGTCTTTGGTGAACATTTGATAACGGATGCGCATGGTCTTGACCATTGCACAAGGGGGGAGGTGTTTTTACACCGCAAGGTTTCTGGGCACCACAGCTGCAAGCAATGGTGGATACAAGGTTGTCAGAATGTGAGGTGTGCATTAAGAACAATGTACGCAAAGCAATCACAGCCCCAGTAGGGCACATTCCAGTGCCGGAGGGACTATTCAGACACTTGGTGATGGACTATGTGGACATGGGAAAAACAGCATATGGAAAGCGATATATGCTTGTGATTGTGGACAGGTTCAGCAGATGGGTGGAGGCAATACCGTCCAAGGACAATGGGGGCGATGACAGTGGTGAAATTCCTGATCAGAGAGGTGATTCCGAGGTTTGGGATACCAACTGAAATCAGCTCTGATAATGGAGCTGCATTTGTGGGGAAAGTTACTAAGTTAGTGGTTCAACAGCTGAGAATAAAACAAAGGTTGGGATGTGTGTATCACCCTCAGTCGCAGGGCATGGTGCAGAGAGTGAATGGCACACTTAAGCAGAAGCTGAATAAGATTTGCGCCACCACGAAAATGAACTGGTAGATGCACTGCCAACAGCCTTGATGGCGTATCGGATGGAAGCGCACAGGCTGACGCATTTGTCTCCGCATGAAATGCTGACAAGGGAGACCAATGCCTGGATCGACTTGGAGGGGGCCGTATAAGGGACCCAGCCTAGATCAGCTGGGGGATGAATTAAAGTTGTACATGAGGACGTTAACCAAAATACACAAAGCTATTTCCAAACAGGAAAGGGAGAAAGCACAGAAAGAAGACACAGACCAGAAGGAGCCAGTCATCTTTCCAGGAGATAAAGTCTACCTGCGAGTGTTCCGGCGAAAGTGGCACAAGCCCGACGAGAGGGACCCTTCAAGGTGACACGAGCCACAGCAACAGCAGTACAGGTAGAAGGGAGTAACACGTGGTATCATTTGAACCACTGCACTAGAGTACTGCACGAAAGGCAAGATAGTCACTGAAAACGACACAGAGGATGTAGCTGCCCTTGACTCAGATGGCCCTGATGGAGCTCCCAGAGGAGCTCCACAGCTTGGAGAGGAGCCAGTTTCAGGTTCAGAGCAGACTGAGGGTCAAGAGGGAGCGTCGCAAGCAGACCAGCCACTCCAGACAGGACACGAAGCTGTGGGTTCTGGTAGGCTGATAGCGATGATATTGGTGATGCTAATGATATATCCGGCCCTTCAGGTCTGGGGGCACAGCAGGACCACAGGTCAGGTGAGTTCAGAACAATTGACTTCACTGACTCCGCCTTGTCCTTTGATGCTGAATAACCTCTCAGATAACAATGAGCGAAAGCGGAGAGATAGGGAGGAGATATGGGAGTGAGGAGAGTGAGCAAATTGTAGAATATACCCAGGATGAAGTAGACCTGGATGGGTTAGCAAAACGTATGCTTGGAAATTGGTGGTATAAATAGGCTAAGTATACCGCCGCTTCATTAGGGCAGGAGGGTTTGTGTGTTGTGTGCAGGTCCTGACCCTTCAGTTAGAGTAGTCCCATTCCCATAAACTAATAAACAGTGTGAAGAATGGGAAATGGAGAGGATTATAAGATTCTGGAAGAGTCTGTGTCAGGAGGGGCAGGCCCCTGAGAAAGACTGCAGACCCATATCTAACCAGTCAGAGCGCATACCATACTGCCCATATCAATGTCTGATATATCAGGGAAATTCTAAATATGCGTACAGGGTGGAAAAGCATTGTGGGCAGTTTAAGCCCTGGAAAGGGGGACAGCAAGATATTATGGCGAACAAATTGAGTTTTTTCAAGGGACTTATTTATGAGTGTTTTACAAATGATAGGCCAGAGGAGGTAGGCATCTTCTGGGGAATATGTGGAACTGTTTGGAATGTGAAAGGTCCCTGATTACAGAACGGAGAACTATCACGTGTTCCGCTGGATGCGCTAGAAAACCAGAGTGTGCCCCTGGCAGATGTGTAGTGGCTGTGTGGTAAGGAGGGCGGATTGAGGCCTACTCTTCCCTATAATTGGGGAGGCCTCTGTGCTAGGATAATGTTAGTCAGCAAGGTGGATATATATTCTAGAAGACGACCGTCTAGGTCCCGCAGATTTGTTGCAAATTACGAGAATGATCCCAATGTATATATAGATGCAATTGGCCAGCCAAGGGGCATTCAGAGAAATATAAGGTGAGAAGTGATAGCTGCTGGTTTCGAATCGATATTGATTTGGCCTACTATTAACAAAAATGTGGAATGGATAAATTATTTGTACTATAATCAGCAGAGGTTTACCAACTATACTCAGGAGGCACTCGCATCTCTGGGGGAGCAGCTTCAGGCCACCAGTCTGATGGCCTGGCAGAACAGGATAGCCCTGGATTGGCTCCTGGCAGAAAAAGGGGGAGTGTGTGTGCTGTTCGGGGATCAGTGCTGTACGTTTATTTTTAATATACAGCCCCGGATGGTTCCTTTACTGAGGCTATGAGAAAGTTGCCGGGGTTACAGGATGAGATGGCAAGTAATGCAGGACAACATGATGGGTTGTTTGACTGGTGGTATGATATGTGGGGAAATTGGCAGCAAGCCCTTATGAAAGCACTCTGTGTGGGTGCTGTGCTCATTTTTGCTCTGCTACTAATCTTTTGTTGTGTAGTTTCTCTTGTTCGCTCCCTAGTGGGGAGAGCACTGGCCTGGCAGGCGACTATAGCTGCAATGTCTAGAGTGGTGGGAGGACCGTTGGAGCGGCATCCTCCTGGACCAACACGGAAACGGATAGCGACATAGACACCTTGGATGCAGTCCTGCCCATAGCTGAAGTTCGGCCGTACCGTGTGTGAATACTCCGGGCGGGAGACCTGCAGCATGCCTGCCTCCCACGACATCTGGGATTTTCTGATTATGACAGACTGTCTGTTATAGTAGTATGCAATGTTATTAGTTAACCTTTTACTTATCTTTGTATTAGATATATCTAGATTTTGTAGTCCTGCTATACATGCAATATATTCATGGGAGGTCATTTTATGGCGATCCTCCCCTCCCTTCCTGATGTACCCTCTGTGCTGCTGTTGGTTGATTCTCAGTGTTAGTAGTTTGTGAGCCATGCCTGCCATGGACCCCGAAGGGGGGGGGCGCGCCTGTGGCGGGCTGGGAGTGGAATTTCCCTGGGTGATAGGGTTTTTGCCCTCCCTCCTGGGCTGGATGGACAGGATTGTGTGTGGGGGAAATATATTGAATATTATTTAGCACTATATAACGTAGAATACAAGTATTATAATATTATTAAAAAGTATGCCAAATATCCATGATATTATGTTACAATGTAAACATTATAATGTAATCAACACAATGTAATCAACTGAGTATGTATTTGCAACCTTTTGTTAGTCTGAGTTTCTGTTTATGTTACTTTGTTAGTCCTGAATCTATGAATATTCACTTTTATTAGCGTATATTTTATCACTATGTTAAAGGACAAATATATTATCAACCTTCTAGTTAGACAATGTGTAACAGGCTGAAACTGCCAAGGTTTACTACTGAAGGAAGGGATTCGCCTGAGTTCACCAGAAGTTCACGGCTGAGCATTTTTAAAAAACCAAGTGGAGCTGCTCGCGCCACCATTATGTTCAGCCGAGAGGCCAAACGGTAAAAGAAATGATGGACAAACTTATCACCTAGGGTGTGGATTAAGGGAAAAAACAATGATTGTGAATGGATGAAGGAATGATGATGCTTAAGTGATGAGATAAGAAGAGAATGATAATGATAAGAACTTGGTGTAAAACAGTACTGGACACACTTTACGTGTCCAGCCTTGGTTGTAACTTCATTGTTGCAGTAAAGACTGAATTCTGGATACTACACAAGCGGCCCTCTGACTTCTGATTTGGCGGGGAAGGAGAAAAACCACGACATAAACCCTCAGAACTGGGTGTAAGAATCAACTTTTGGGTGTTTATAGTTTCCTGATTCGGGATACAGCAGTGCATTCTGGGAGCCGTCTGTATCTCCCACAGTGAAACACCCAGCGAAGTTAGGAAAAGAACTTATCCCTTGTTCTTTTGGTAACAGATGGAGGCGTTTCATCATCACGTCCCTCCTTGCATAGGCATAGGATGAAATGATCCACCAGGGATGTCAACTGGGGTACTAAGGGCAGGGCGTAGCTTGGTCTTGGGTCAAACTGTCTGTCACAGACAGATGTGATGTTAAAAGTATAATAATTGCAAAATAATGGTAATATTGCTGTTTTCTGCTAGATGTAGGTGTTGAGGCTCAGAGGGAGGGGGATGAGTGACGTGGAATTGAAGATCCACAGTGAGAAGGCAAGGGGGTCCAGATCAGCGGTCACGATCAGCCTCAGGGTTGAGACTAGACCTGGTTGCCTTTCACTCTGCAGCAGGTTTGGAGAGCAAGTTAACCTCTAGCTGGGCTTGTGGTTTCGATATCCGGCCCAGCTCTCTTTGGGTGTGATAGATGAATTTTTATTTGAAAGCTGTATCACAGTAGTTTTGAAAAAATAAAACAGTCATTGAGGAAAGCAGAATTCATTTATTAATACATTAATAAATTCATAATTACAAATATAAAATGTCTGATAAAAACAAAGCCTTATTTAAAAAAAGTTAAAATGTCAAAAGCTCTGAGAAAAGTTAAAACGTTAAAAATGGCTGCCGGGGTTAAAAGCTTTTAAAGAAAAAAAATGATACCTGCCTGTACATCCATATTTAACTTGCGGTCTACCCTGCTGAGCCTTTCTGCTCACAACGGGTTGATTGATTATGTCTGCGGAGGCCGAAAGGGGAAACTTTCAGCGCGATGCCTCATTCTCAGTAATGCTACCACGGAGGAAGCGTCGTGCCTGGATGTGTTTATTTACATTTCCCCTTTATTCAGGTACGGTATGAGCATATTAGCTTCTCAATTGTTAATATGTTTGCTGCGCTATTTTATGTGTGTTTTATTAACATGTCGATTGTATGTTGAGTGTGTTTTGAAGCTGTATTGTCAGTTGTAAATTGTTAATCAGTATATGGCTAAGCGGCTAGCTGAAACTTCTTCCCAGTGGCGGGAACAGAACGACCTGAGGCCAGCTTGTTGTACAGCGTGGTGCACTCTGCTCAGGTCAAGCTCAGTAAGACGCACACAAAGCATTTGGGTTTTGGTATGTTTGTGGGTGTACTTTGTTACACATTTATTCGTATGTTCACTTCTTAAGTGAGTCGCCATGATAAGAAACGGATAATACGAAGGGACAAATGCTATATGTATTTTTTTGTTTATTTTCTGTAGATTCTCATTTGTCAATTTAAGGTCATGTTTATTGATTAATAGATCCTTGTTATACTTACCTGTTACACTTGATTTTATCTGTTTTAAGAAAAGTGAGAGATGTTAGTGTTTTATTTACCTTTACAGCAGAATGGAATTACATTCGGATCTAACAGCTGGATGAGCTGAAAGTGCATATAATTGGTGCAATATTTTGTTTTGAGAATAACCTTATAAATGCATATTTAATTGTTGGCATATTTTATTTTGGACAAAACGATGTATCTCTGCAGATGTTTTGAAAATAATACACATATATTCTCGATAATGCTACCACGGAGGAAGCATGGTCCCTGGATGTGTTTATTTACATTTCCCCTTTATTGAGGGTGTTTACATGGGCAGTTTACATGGTCTCCACGTTGGATTCCTCTCAGTTCTCTGGTTTCCTCCCGCAGTCCAAAGACACGTGGTTCAGGTGAATTGGTGCCTCTAAAAGTACCCATAGTGACTGTGTGTGAGTGTTTGCCCTGTGACAGACTGGCATCCTGTCCTGGGTGTTCCCCTGCCTTGAGCCCTGTTCTGCCTCAGATCAGCTCCACGCTCCCTTTACTGTACTGACCCTGTACTTAATAAGAATGTGCAAGATAGATGGCTGAACTAACGTACATTGAAATGCTTTTTGTACAAGTCATGTCAAGTGATTTGTATTTAAAAGGCACATTAACAAACAATACATGTTATGGCAAAAATGCTGTAATTAAAAATGCTACAATAAAAACATGAAATACGTAATACAATCAGGAGACATTGGACAAAGTTACATAAAATATATAATTTTAGTAATTCAATGGGGATAAGATAAAAGCAGGAGTAACTGTCTCCAGGTCTTTGGCTGAAAGGTGTGATTTAAGCCTGGCTATTGAACTCAGCTGACAGAAACACCCCTTCACAACAGAATTTATTTGTTTATCAAACTCAATGATGAATCAAAGATGAAACCAAGATTTTTAGTATGTGACCGGAAGTTTTTCTGAATGAGACCCTAATTGTTCTCTGAGATCATGAACAGACCTTGAGTGACCAAAACTCATTACCTCTGTCTTGTTTTCATTAATCAGGACCAAAGGTCATTGCGGTCCTGTTCTTAATGTCCTCCAGACAGTTAGAAAGGGCCATCAGAGAGCAGCAGTATCCAGGTTTTAATGGCAGATAGAGCTGCATATCACTGGCATAGCAATGATATTTACATAATAACATTCACAAATAGAGCCCAAAGGAAGCATGTATAGACGGAATAGGAGAGGGCCTGTATCACAGGACTGGATATGTTTACAAAGTAAGGTCATAGTACTGAAGGGGTGTGGCCATCCCACACAGTGACAAGCCCATTCATTCACCTCATCTAGGCCTTTTTACTAGGGATTTAAGGTCCTGGTTTTCCTCTCAGACCCTAGAACACACTGCCAGGCTCAGATTCCCAATCCCACATCCTGCTGAAGCCCTTCCCAAGATCAGACACTAGTTTTGTTTTCCTTGTTCTTATAATAAAATGATGGTCTTTGCCTTTTCAGGCAACATCATCACTGTTCTGTTAATTACACATGACCTAATCTAAGTATTATACAAGCCAAGCATCATCACTTAGAGATGTCATGGATGTGGAAAATCCTTATTCGGTTAATTATTTTCCCCCACAGGTGCTGACAGTGTGTCCATAGTGAAATGGGTCTGTGTACAGAGAGGATGATCTGTTACAATCCCATGTTTCTATGGTGACAGATATAAAACTCATGTGAAATACTGGTGCAGAGGGTATCATGTGAGGTCATGTACTCCCATAGTACACACTGACTCTCCACAGGAGGGTAAAGTGTCAGTCAGAGATGATCTTGACTACCGAGTCTTCACTGTGACCATCAGCAATCTGACAGCTGAGGACTCTGATCGGTACTGGTGTGGTGTGAAGATCAGTGGAGCCTCTTTGATCAGGTTAATCTGTCAGTCACTCATGGGAAGATGTCTGTACTGCAGACTGTAGCCAATGAGATGCACAGTATGTAACATGTCATGGAGTCAAAAAGGAAGGACATTAACACAAACACTGAAGGAAAATTGTTTTAATATTTAAAAAATCTGCATTTTAATTTAATTCAATGTGATAAACGAGACTTG
>NW_026043254.1:5000-47013 GCF_023856365.1 Brienomyrus brachyistius | reverse complement strand
GCATATTAGCACATTAGCATATTAGCATATTAGCATATTAGCATAGCATGTTAGTGTATTAGCATATTAGCATATTAGCATAGCATATTAGCATATTAGCATATTAGCATATTAGCATATTAGCATAGCATATTAGCATATTAGCATATTAGCATATTAGCATATTAGCATATTAGCATATTAACATATTAGCATAGCATATTAGCATATTGGCATATTAGCATATTAGCATATTAGCATATTAGCATATTAGCATATTAGCATATTAGCATATTAGCATATTAGCATAGCATATTAGCATATTAGCATATTAGCATATTAGCATATTAGCATAGCATTAGCATATTAGCATATTAACATAGCATATTAGCATATTAGCATATTAGCATATTAGCATATTAGCATATTAGCATTAGCATAGCGTGTTAGCGTATTAGCATATTAGCATATTAGCATAGCATATTAGCATATTAGCATATTAGCATATTAGCATATTAGTATATTAGCATAGCATGTTAGTGTATTAGCATATTAGCATAGCATATTAGCATATTAGCATATTAGCATATTAGCATAGCATATTAGCATAGCATATTAGCATATTAGCATATTAGCATATTAGCATATTAGCATATTAGCATATTAACATATTAGCATAGCATATTAGCATATTGGCATATTAGCATATTAGCATAGCATATTAGCATATTAGCATATTAGCATAGCATAATTAGCATATTAGCATATTAGCATATTAGCATAGCATATTAGCATATTAGCATAGCGTGTTAGCGTGTTAGCGTATTAGCATATTAGCATAGCATATTAGCATATTAGCATATTAGCATATTAGCATAGCATATTAGCATATTAGCATATTAGCATATTAGCATATTAGCATATTAGCATAGCATATTAGCATATTAGCATATTAGCATATTAGCATATTAGCATATTAGCATAGTATATTAGCATATTAGCATATTAGCATATTAGCATATTAGCATATTAGCATAGCATATTAGCATATTAGCATATTAGCATATTAGCATATTAGCATATTAGCATAGCATATTAGCATATTAGCATATTAGCATATTAGCATATTAGCATATTAGCATATTAGCATAGCGTGTTAGCGTATTAGCATATTAGCATATTAGCATAGCATATTAGCATATTAGCATGGCATATTAGCATATTACCATAGCATATTAGCATATTAGCATATTAGCATATTAGCATATTAGCATATTAGCATATTAGCATAGCGTGTTAGCATATTAACGTATTAGCATATTAGCATATTAGCATATTAGCATATTAGCATATTAGCATATTAGCATAGCATATTAGCATATTAGCATAACATATTAGCATATTAGCATATTAGCATAGCGTGTTAGTGTATTAGCATATTAGCATATTAGCATATTAGCATAGCATATTAGCATATTAGCATATTAGCATATTAGCATAGCAGCATAGCATATTAGCATATTAGCATATTAGCATATTAGCATATTAGCATATTAGCATATTAGTATATTAGCATATTAGCATATTAGCATAGCATATTAGCATATTAGCATATTAGCATATTAGCATATTAGCATATTAGCATATTAGCATAGCATATTAGCATATTAGCATATTAGCATATTAGCATATTAGCATATTAGCATATTAGCATAGCAGCATAGCATATTAGCATATTAGCATATTAGCATATTAGCATATTAGCATAGCATGTTAGCGTATTAGCATATTAGCATATTAGCATATTAGCATATTAGCATAGCATATTAGCATATTAGCATATTAGCATATTAGCATATTAGCATAGCATATTAGCATATCATATTAGCATATTAGCATATTAGCATATTAACATATTAGCATATTAGCGTATTAGCATATTAGCATATTAGCATATTAGCATATTAGCATATTAGCATATTAGCATAGCATATTAGCATATTAGCATATTAGCATATTAACATATTAGCATAGCGTGTTAGTGTATTAGCATATTAGCATATTAGCATATTAGCATATTAGCATATTAGCATAGCATATTAGCATATTAGCATATTAGCATATTAGCATATTAGCATAGCATATTAGCATATTAGCATATTAGCATAGCATATAAGCTTAGCATATTAGCATATTAGCATAGCATGTTAGCGTATTAGCATATTAGCATATTAGCATATTAGCATATTAGTATATTAGCATAGCATATTAGCATATTAGCATATTAGCATATTAGCATAGCATATTAGCATATTAGCATATTAGCATATAGCATATTAGCATATTAGTATATTAGCATATTAGCATAGCGTGCTAGCGTATTAGCATATTAGCATATTAGCATAGCATATTAGCGTATTAGCATATTAGCATATTAGCATAGCATAGCATATTAGCATATTAGCATATTAGCATATTAGCATATTAGCATAGCGTGTTAGAGTATTAGCATAGCATATTAGTATATTAGCATAGCTTGTTAGCATATTAGCATATTAGCATATTAGCATAGCATATTAGCATATTAGCATATTAGCATAGCATATTAGTATATTAGCATATTAGCATATTAGCATATTAGCATAGCATATTAGCATATTAGCATATTAGCATATTAGCATATTAGCATATTAGCATATTAGCATATTAGCATAGTATATTAGAATATTAGCATATTAGCATATTAGCATAGCATATTAGCATATTAGCATATTAGCATATTAGCATATTAGCATATTAGCATATTAGCATAGCATATTAGCATATTAGCATATTAGCATATTAGCATATTAGCATATTAGCATATTAGCATATTAGCATAGCATATTAGCATATTAGCATATTAGTATATTAGTATATTAGCATATTAGCATATTAGCATATTAGCATATTAGCATAGCATATTAGCATATTAGCATATTAGCATATTAGCATATTAGCATATTAGCATAGCATATTAGCATATTAGCATATTAGCATATTAACATATTAGCGTATTAGCATAGTATATTAGCATATTAGCATATTAGCATATTAGCATATTAGCATATTAGCATAGCATATTAGTATATTAGCATATTAGCATATTAGCGTATTAGCATATTAGCATATTAGCATATTAGCGTATTAGCGTATTAGCATATTAGCATATTAGCATATTAGCATATTAGCATAGCATATTAGCATATTAACATATTAGCATATTAGCATATTAGCATAGCATATTAGCATACTAGCATATTAGCATATTAGCATAGCATATTAGCATATTAGCATATTAGCATAGCGTGTTAGCATATTAGCATATTAGCATAGAATATTAGCATATTAGCATATTAGCATATTAGCATATTAGCATATTAGCATATTAGCATATTAGCATAGCATATTAGCATATTAGCATATTAGCATATTAGCATATTAGCATATTAGCATAGCATATTAGCATATTAGCATATTAGCATATTAGCATATTAGCATATTAGCATATTAGCATAGCATATTAGCATATTAGCATATTAGCATAGCATATTAGCATATTAGCATATTAGCATAGCATATTAGCATATTAGCATATTAGCATATTAGCATATTAGCATATTAGCATATTAGCATAGCATATTAGCATATTAGCATATTAGCATATTAGCATATTTTCATATTAGCATATTAGCATAGCGTGCTGGCGTATTAGCATATTAGCATATTAGCATAGCATATTAGCATATTAGCAAAGCATATTAGCATATTAGCATAGCATATTAACATATTAGCATATTAGCTTATTAGCATATTAGCATATTAGCATATTAGCATATTAGCATATTAGCATAGCATATTAGCATAATTAGCATATTAGCATATTAGCATATTACCATATTACCATATTACCATATTAGCATATTAGCATATTAGCATAGCATAGCATATTAGCATATTAGCATATTAGCATATTAGCATATTAGCATATTAGCATATTAGCATAGCGTGTTAGTGTATTAGCATATTAGCATATTAGCATATTAGCATAGCATATTAGCATATTAGCATATTAGCATATTAGCATATTAGCGTATTAGCATATTAGCATAGCATATTAGCATATTAGCATATTAGCATATTAGCATATTAGCATATTAGCATATTAGCATATTAGCATAGTATATTAGCATATTAGCATATTAGCATATTAGCATAGCATATTAGCATATTAGCATATTAGCATATTAGCATATTAGCATATTAGCATATTAGCATATTAGCATATTAGCATAGCATATTAGCATATTAGCATATTAGCATATTAGCATATTAGCATAGCGTGTTAGTGTATTAGCATATTAGCATATTAGCATAGCATATTAGCACATTAGCATTTAGCATATTAGCATATTAGCATATTAGCATATTAGCATATTAGCATATAGCATATTAGCATTAGCATATTAGCATATTAGCATAGCATATAGCATAGTATAGCATATTAGCATATTAGCATATTAGCATATTAGCATTAGCATATTAGCATAGCATATTAGCATATTAGCATATTAGCATATTAGCATAGTAGCATATTAGCATATTAGCATATTAGCATATTAGCATATTAGCATATTAGTATATTAGCATAGCATATTAGCATATTAGCATTTTAGCATATTAGCATATTAGCATATTAGCATATTAGCATATTAGCATAGCTTAGCATATTAGCGTATTAAAATATTAGCATATTAGCATATTAGCATATTAGCATATTAGCATTAGCATATTAGCATATTAGCATATTAGCATATTAGCATATTAGCATAGCATATTAGCATAGCATATTAGCATATTAGCATATTAGCGTATTAGCACATTAGCATATTAGCATATTAGCATATTAGCATATTAGCATATTAGCATAGCATATTAGCATATTAGCATATTAGCATATTAGCATATTAGCATAGCATATTAGCATATTAGCATATTAGCATATTAGCATATTAGCATATTAGCATATTAGCATATTAGCATAGCATGTTAGTATATTAGCATATTAGCATATTAGCATAGCATATTAGCATATTAGCATATTAGCATATTAGCATATTAGCATATTAGCATAGCATATTAGCATATTAGCATATTAGCATATTAGCATAGCATATTAGCATATTAGCAATTAGCATATTAGCATATTAGCATATTAGCATATTAGCATATTAGCATAGCATATTAACATATTAGCATATTAGCATATTAGCATATTAGCATAGCATATAGCATATTAGCATATTAGCATATTAGCATATTAGCATATTAGCATAGCATATTAGCATATTAGCATATTAGCATAGCATATTAGCATATTAGCATATTAGCATATTAGCATAGCATATTAGCATATTAGCATATTAGCATATTAACATAGCATATTAGCATAGCATATTAGCATATTAGCATATTAGCATATTAGCATATTAGCATAGCGTGTAGGTATTAGCATATTAGCATAGCATATTAGCATAGCATATTAGCATATTAGCATATTAGCATAGCATATTAGCATATTAGCATATTAGCATATTAGCATATTAGCATATTAGCATATTAGCATAGCATATTAGCATATTAGCATATTAGCATATTAGCATATTAGCATATTAGCATAGCATATTAGCATATTAGCATATTAGCATATTAGCATAGCATATTAGCATATTAGCATATTAGCATATTAGCATATTAGCATATTAGCATATTAGCATAGCATATTAGCTTATTAGCATATTAGCATATTAGCATATTAGCATATTAGCATAGCGTGTTAGCGTATTAGCATATTAGCATAGCATATTAGCATATTAGCATAGCATATTAGCATATTAGCATAGCATATTAGCATATTAGCATATTAGCATATTAGCATATTAGCATATTAGCATATTAGCATAGCGTGTTAGCATATTAGCGTATTAGCATATTAGCATATTAGCATATTAGCATATTAGCATATTAGCATAGCATATTAGCATATTAGCATATTAGCATATTAGCATATTAGCATATTAGCATAGCATATTAGCATATTAGCATATTAGCATATTAGCATATTAGCATATTAGCATATTAGCATATTAGCATAGCATATTAGCATATTAGCTTATTAGCATATTAGCATATTAGCATAGCGTGTTAGTGTATTAGCATATTAGCATATTAGCATAGCATATTAGCATATTAGCATATTAGTATATTAGCATATTAGCATATTAGCATAGCATATTAGCATATTAGCATATTAGCATAGCATATTAGCATATCAGCATTTTAGCATATTAGCATAGCATATTAGCATATTAGCATATTAGCATATTAGCATATTAGCATATTAGCATATTAGCATATTAGCATAGCATATTAGCATATTAGCATATTAGCATATTAGCATATTAGCATAGTATATAGCATATTAGCATATTAGCATATAGCATATTAGCATATTAGCATATTAGCATATTAGCATAGCATATTAGCATATTAGCATATTAGCATATTAGCATATTAGCATAGCGTGTTAGTGTATTAGCATATTAGCATATTAGCATAGCATATTAGCATATTAGCATATTAGCATATTAGCATAGCATATTAGCATATTAGCATATTAGCATATTAACATATAAGCATATTAGCATATTAGCATATTAGCATATTAGCATAGCATATTAGCATATTAGCATATTAGCATATTAGCATATTAGCATATTAGCATATTAGCATAGCATATTAGCATATTAGCATATTAGCATATTAGCATATTAGCATATTAGCGTATTAGCATATTAGCATATTAGCATATTAGCATATTAACATATTAGCATAGCATATTAGCATATTAGCATATTAGCATATTAGCATAGCATATTAGCATATTAGCATATTAGCATATTAGCATATTAGCATATTAGCATATTAGCATATTAGCATAGCATATTAGCATATTAGCATATTAGCCTATTAGCATATTAGCATATTAGCATAGCATATTAGCATATTAGCATATTAACATAGCATATTAGCATATTAGCATATTAGCATATTAGCATATTAGCATATTAGCATATTAGCATAGCGTGTTAGCGTATTAGCATATTAGCATATTAGCATAGCATATTAGCATATTAGCATATTAGCATATTAGCATATTAGCATATTAGCATAGCATGTTAGTGTATTAGCATATTAGCATATTAGCATAGCATATTAGCATATTAGCATATTAGCATATTAGCATAGCATATTAGCATATTAGCATATTAGCATATTAGCATATTAGCATATTAACATAGCATAGCATATTAGCATATTGGCATATTAGCATATTAGCATATTAGCATATTAGCATATTAGCATAGCATATTAGCATATTAGCATATTAGCATAGCATATTAGCATATTAGCATATTAGCATATTAGCATAGCATATTAGCATATTAGCATATTAGCATATTAGCATAGCATATTAGCATATTAGCATATTAGCATAGCATATTAGCATATTAGCATATTAACATATTAGCATATTAGCATAGCATATTAGCATATTAGCATATTAGCATATTAGCATATTAGCATATTAGCATATTAGCATAGCATATTAGCATATTAGCATAGCGTGTTAGCGTGTTAGCGTATTAGCATATTAGCATAGCATATTAGCATATTAGCATCTTAGCATATTAGCATAGCATATTAGCATATTAGCATAGCGTGTTAGCGTGTTAGCGTATTAGCATATTAGCATAGCATATTAGCATATTAGCATATTAGCATATTAGCATAGCATATTAGCATATTAGCATATTAGCATATTAGCATATTAGCATATTAGCATAGCATATTAGCATATTAGCATATTAGCATATTAGCATATTAGCATAGCATATTAGCATATTAGCATATTAGCATATTAGCATATTAGCATAGCATATTAGCATATTAGCATATTAGCATATTAGCATAGCATATTAGCATATTAGCATATTAGCATATTAGCATATTAGCATATTAGCATAGCGTGTTAGCGTATTAGCATATTAGCATATTAGCATAGCATATTAGCATATTAGCATGGCATATTAGCATATTACCATAGCATATTAGCATATTAGCATATTAGCATATTAGCATATTAGCATATTAGCATATTAGCATATTAGCATATTAGCATAGCGTGTTAGCATATTAACGTATTAGCATATTAGCATATTAGCATATTAGCATATTAGCATATTAGCATATTAGCATAGCATATTAGCATATTAGCATATTAGCATATTAGCATATTAGCATATTAGCATATTAGCATATTAGCATATTAGCATAGCATATTAGCATATTAGCATATTAACATTTAACATATTAGCATATTAGCATATTAGCATAGCGTGTTAGTGTATTAGCATATTAGCATATTAGCATATTAGCATAGCATATTAGCATATTAGCATATTAGCATATTAGCATATTAGCATATTAGCATAGCAGCATAGCATATTAGCATATTAGCATATTAGCATATTAGCATATTAGCATATTAGTATATTAGCATATTAGCATATTAGCATAGCATATTAGCATATTAGCATATTAGCATATTAGCATATTAGCATATTAGCATATTAGCATATTAGCATAGCAGCATAGCATATTAGCATAGCATATTAGCATATTAGCATATTAGCATATTAGCATATTAGCATATTAGCATATTAGCATATTAGCATAGCAGCATAGCATAGCATATTAGCATATTAGCATATTAGCATATTAGCATATTAGCATATTAGCATATTAGCATATTAGCATATTAGCATATTAGCATAGCATGTTAGCGTATTAGCATATTAGCATATTAGCATATTAGCATATTAGCATAGCATATTAGCATATTAGCATATTAGCATATTAGCATAGCATATTAGCATAGCATATTAGCATATTAGCATATTAGCATATTAGCGTATTAGCATATTAGCATATTAGCATATTAGCATATTAGCATATTAACATAGCATATTAGCATATTAGCATATTAGCATATTAGCATATTAACATATTAGCATAGCGTGTTAGTGTATTAGCATATTAGCATATTAGCATATTAGCATATTAGCATATTAGCATATTAGCATATTAGCATATTAGCATAGCATATTAGCATATTAGCATATTAGCATATTAGCATATTAGCATAGCATATTAGCATATTAGCATATTAGCATAGCATATTAGCTTAGCATATTAGCATATTAGCATAGCATGTTAGCGTATTAGCATATTAGCATATTAGCATATTAGCATATTAGTATATTAGCATAGCATATTAGCATATTAGCATATTAGCATATTAGCATATTAGCATAGCATATTAGCATATTAGCATATTAGCATATTAGCATATTAGTATATTAGCATATTAGCATAGCGTGCTAGCGTATTAGCATATTAGCATATTAGCATAGCATATTAGCGTATTAGCATATTAGCATATTAGCATAGCATAGCATATTAGCATATTAGCATATTAGCATATTAGCATATTAGCATATTAGCATAGCGTGTTAGAGTATTAGCATATTAGCATATTAGTATATTAGCATAGCTTGTTAGCATATTAGCATATTAGCATATTAGCATATTAGCATATTAGCATATTAGCATAGCATATTAGTATATTAGCATATTAGCATATTAGCATATTAGCATATTAGCATAGCATATTAGCATATTAGCATATTAGCATATTAGCATATTAGCATATTAGCATATTAGCATATTAGCATATTAGCATATTAGTGTATTAGCATATTAGCATATTAGCATATTAGCATAACATATTAGCATATTAGCATATTAGCATATTAGCATATTAGCATATTAGCATATTAGCATATTAGCATATTAGCATAGCATATTAGCATATTAGTATATTAGCATATTAGCATATTAGCATATTAGCATATTAGCATAGCATAGCATATTAGCATATTAGCATATTAGCATATTAGCATATTAGCATATTAGCATATTAGCATATTAGCATAGCATATTAGCATATTAGCATAGCATATTAGCATATTAGCATATTAGCATATTAGCATAGCATATTAGCATATTAGCATATTAGCATATTAGCATATTAGCATATTAGCATATTAGCATAGCATATTAGCATATTAGCATATTAGCATATTAGCATATTAGCATATTAGCATATTAGCATATTAGCATATTAGCATATTACCATAGCATATTAGCATATTAGCATATTAGCATATTAGCATATTAGCATATTAGCATATTAGCATAGCATATTAGCATATTAGCATATTAGCATATTAGCATTTTAGCATATTAGCATATTAGCATATTAGCATAGCATATTAGTATATTAGCATATTAGCATAGCATAGCATATTAGCATATTAGCATATTAGCATATTAGCATATTAGCATATTAGCATATTAGCATAGCGTGCTAGCGTATTAGCATATTAGCATATTAGCATAGCATATTAGCGTATTAGCGTATTAGCATATTAGCATATTAGCATATTAGCATATTAGCATATTAGCATATTAGCATATTAGCATAGCATATTAGCATATTATCATATTTGCATATTAGCATATTAGCATAGCATATTAGCATATTAGCATATTAGCATATTAGCATAGCATGTTAGCGTATTAGTATATTAGCATATTAGCATATTAGCATATTAGCATATCATATTAGCATATTAGCATATTAGCATATTAGCATATTAGCATAGCATATTAGCATATTAGCATATTAGCATATTAGCATATTAGCATATTAGCATAGCATATTAGCATAACATATTAACATATTAGCATATTAGCATATTAGCATATTAGCATATTAGCATATTAGCATAGCTTGTTAGCATATTAGCGTATTAGCATATTAGCATATTAGCATATTAGCATAGCATATTAGCATATTAACATATTAACATATTAACATATTAACATATTAGCATATTAGCATATTAGCATATTAGCATATTAGTATAGCTTGTTAGCATATTAGCGTATTAGCATATTAGCATATTAGCATATTAGCATATTAGCATATTAGCATAGCATATTAGCATATTAGCATATTAGCATATTAGCATATTAGCATATTAGCATATTAGCATAGCGTTTTAGCATATTAGCATATTAGCATATTAGCATATTAGCATAGCATATTAGCATATTAGCATATTAGCATATTAACATATTAGCATATTAGCATATTAGCATATTAGCATAGCATATTAGCATATTAGCATATTAGCATATTAGCATATTAGCATATTAGCATATTAGCATATTAGCATATTAGCATATTAGCATATTAGCATAGCATATTAGCATATTAGCATATTAGCATATTAGCATATTAGCATATTAGCATAGCATATTAGCATATTAGCATAGTATATTAGCATATTAGCATATTAGCACATTAGCATATTAGCATATTAGCATATTAGCATAGCATGTTAGTGTATTAGCATATTAGCATATTAGCATAGCATATTAGCATATTAGCATATTAGCATATTAGCATATTAGCATAGCATATTAGCATATTAGCATATTAGCATATTAGCATATTAGCATATTAGCATATTAACATATTAGCATAGCATATTAGCATATTGGCATATTAGCATATTAGCATATTAGCATATTAGTATATTAGCATATTAGCATATTAGCATATTAGCATATTAGCATATTAGCATAGCATATTAGCATATTAGCATATTAGCATATTAGCATATTAGCATAGCATATTAGCATATTAGCATATTAACATAGCATATTAGCATATTAGCATATTAGCATATTAGCATATTAGCATATTAGCATATTAGCATAGCGTGTTAGCGTATTAGCATATTAGCATATTAGCATAGCATATTAGCATATTAGCATATTAGCATATTAGCATATTAGTATATTAGCATAGCATGTTAGTGTATTAGCATATTAGCATAGCATATTAGCATATTAGCATATTAGCATATTAGCATAGCATATTAGCATAGCATATTAGCATATTAGCATATTAGCATATTAGCATATTAGCATATTAGCATATTAACATATTAGCATAGCATATTAGCATATTGGCATATTAGCATATTAGCATAGCATATTAGCATATTAGCATATTAGCATAGCATATTAGCATATTAGCATATTAGCATATTAGCATAGCATATTAGCATATTAGCATAGCGTGTTAGCGTGTTAGCGTATTAGCATATTAGCATAGCATATTAGCATATTAGCATATTAGCATATTAGCATAGCATATTAGCATATTAGCATATTAGCATATTAGCATATTAGCATATTAGCATAGCATATTAGCATATTAGCATATTAGCATATTAGCATATTAGCATATTAGCATAGTATATTAGCATATTAGCATATTAGCATATTAGCATATTAGCATATTAGCATAGCATATTAGCATATTAGCATATTAGCATATTAGCATATTAGCATATTAGCATAGCATATTAGCATATTAGCATATTAGCATATTAGCATATTAGCATATTAGCATATTAGCATAGCGTGTTAGCGTATTAGCATATTAGCATATTAGCATAGCATATTAGCATATTAGCATGGCATATTAGCATATTACCATAGCATATTAGCATATTAGCATATTAGCATATTAGCATATTAGCATATTAGCATATTAGCATAGCGTGTTAGCATATTAACGTATTAGCATATTAGCATATTAGCATATTAGCATATTAGCATATTAGCATATTAGCATAGCATATTAGCATATTAGCATAACATATTAGCATATTAGCATATTAGCATAGCGTGTTAGTGTATTAGCATATTAGCATATTAGCATATTAGCATAGCATATTAGCATATTAGCATATTAGCATATTAGCATAGCAGCATAGCATATTAGCATATTAGCATATTAGCATATTAGCATATTAGCATATTAGCATATTAGTATATTAGCATATTAGCATATTAGCATAGCATATTAGCATATTAGCATATTAGCATATTAGCATATTAGCATATTAGCATATTAGCATAGCATATTAGCATATTAGCATATTAGCATATTAGCATATTAGCATATTAGCATATTAGCATAGCAGCATAGCATATTAGCATATTAGCATATTAGCATATTAGCATATTAGCATAGCATGTTAGCGTATTAGCATATTAGCATATTAGCATATTAGCATATTAGCATAGCATATTAGCATATTAGCATATTAGCATATTAGCATATTAGCATAGCATATTAGCATATCATATTAGCATATTAGCATATTAGCATATTAACATATTAGCATATTAGCGTATTAGCATATTAGCATATTAGCATATTAGCATATTAGCATATTAGCATATTAGCATAGCATATTAGCATATTAGCATATTAGCATATTAACATATTAGCATAGCGTGTTAGTGTATTAGCATATTAGCATATTAGCATATTAGCATATTAGCATATTAGCATAGCATATTAGCATATTAGCATATTAGCATATTAGCATATTAGCATAGCATATTAGCATATTAGCATATTAGCATAGCATATAAGCTTAGCATATTAGCATATTAGCATAGCATGTTAGCGTATTAGCATATTAGCATATTAGCATATTAGCATATTAGTATATTAGCATAGCATATTAGCATATTAGCATATTAGCATATTAGCATAGCATATTAGCATATTAGCATATTAGCATATTAGCATATTAGCATATTAGTATATTAGCATATTAGCATAGCGTGCTAGCGTATTAGCATATTAGCATATTAGCATAGCATATTAGCGTATTAGCATATTAGCATATTAGCATAGCATAGCATATTAGCATATTAGCATATTAGCATATTAGCATATTAGCATAGCGTGTTAGAGTATTAGCATAGCATATTAGTATATTAGCATAGCTTGTTAGCATATTAGCATATTAGCATATTAGCATAGCATATTAGCATATTAGCATATTAGCATAGCATATTAGTATATTAGCATATTAGCATATTAGCATATTAGCATAGCATATTAGCATATTAGCATATTAGCATATTAGCATATTAGCATATTAGCATATTAGCATATTAGCATAGTATATTAGAATATTAGCATATTAGCATATTAGCATAGCATATTAGCATATTAGCATATTAGCATATTAGCATATTAGCATATTAGCATATTAGCATAGCATATTAGCATATTAGCATATTAGCATATTAGCATATTAGCATATTAGCATATTAGCATATTAGCATAGCATATTAGCATATTAGCATATTAGTATATTAGTATATTAGCATATTAGCATATTAGCATATTAGCATATTAGCATAGCATATTAGCATATTAGCATATTAGCATATTAGCATATTAGCATATTAGCATAGCATATTAGCATATTAGCATATTAGCATATTAACATATTAGCGTATTAGCATAGTATATTAGCATATTAGCATATTAGCATATTAGCATATTAGCATATTAGCATAGCATATTAGTATATTAGCATATTAGCATATTAGCGTATTAGCATATTAGCATATTAGCATATTAGCGTATTAGCGTATTAGCATATTAGCATATTAGCATATTAGCATATTAGCATAGCATATTAGCATATTAACATATTAGCATATTAGCATATTAGCATAGCATATTAGCATACTAGCATATTAGCATATTAGCATAGCATATTAGCATATTAGCATATTAGCATAGCGTGTTAGCATATTAGCATATTAGCATAGAATATTAGCATATTAGCATATTAGCATATTAGCATATTAGCATATTAGCATATTAGCATATTAGCATAGCATATTAGCATATTAGCATATTAGCATATTAGCATATTAGCATATTAGCATAGCATATTAGCATATTAGCATATTAGCATATTAGCATATTAGCATATTAGCATATTAGCATAGCATATTAGCATATTAGCATATTAGCATAGCATATTAGCATATTAGCATATTAGCATAGCATATTAGCATATTAGCATATTAGCATATTAGCATATTAGCATATTAGCATATTAGCATAGCATATTAGCATATTAGCATATTAGCATATTAGCATATTTTCATATTAGCATATTAGCATAGCGTGCTGGCGTATTAGCATATTAGCATATTAGCATAGCATATTAGCATATTAGCAAAGCATATTAGCATATTAGCATAGCATATTAACATATTAGCATATTAGCTTATTAGCATATTAGCATATTAGCATATTAGCATATTAGCATATTAGCATAGCATATTAGCATATTAGCATATTAGCATATTAGCATATTACCATATTACCATATTACCATATTAGCATATTAGCATATTAGCATAGCATAGCATATTAGCATATTAGCATATTAGCATATTAGCATATTAGCATATTAGCATATTAGCATAGCGTGTTAGTGTATTAGCATATTAGCATATTAGCATATTAGCATAGCATATTAGCATATTAGCATATTAGCATATTAGCATATTAGCGTATTAGCATATTAGCATAGCATATTAGCATATTAGCATATTAGCATATTAGCATATTAGCATATTAGCATATTAGCATATTAGCATAGTATATTAGCATATTAGCATATTAGCATATTAGCATAGCATATTAGCATATTAGCATATTAGCATATTAGCATATTAGCATATTAGCATATTAGCATATTAGCATATTAGCATAGCATATTAGCATATTAGCATATTAGCATATTAGCATATTAGCATAGCGTGTTAGTGTATTAGCATATTAGCATATTAGCATAGCATATTAGCACATTAGCATATTAGCATATTAGCATATTAGCATATTAGCATATTAGCATAGCATATTAGCATATTAGCATATTAGCATAGCATATTAGCATATTAGCATAGCATATTAGCATATTAGCATAGCATATTAGCATATTAGCATATTAGCATATTAGCATATTAGCATATTAGCATAGCATATTAGCATATTAGCATATTAGCATATTAGCATAGTAGCATATTAGCATATTAGCATATTAGCATATTAGCATATTAGCATATTAGTATATTAGCATAGCATATTAGCATATTAGCATTTTAGCATATTAGCATATTAGCATATTAGCATATTAGCATATTAGCATAGCTTAGCATATTAGCGTATTAAAATATTAGCATATTAGCATATTAGCATATTAGCATATTAGCATATTAGCATAGCATATTAGCATATTAGCATATTAGCATATTAGCATATTAGCATAGCATATTAGCATAGCATATTAGCATATTAGCATATTAGCGTATTAGCACATTAGCATATTAGCATATTAGCATATTAGCATATTAGCATATTAGCATAGCATATTAGCATATTAGCATATTAGCATATTAGCATATTAGCATAGCATATTAGCATATTAGCATATTAGCATATTAGCATATTAGCATATTAGCATATTAGCATATTAGCATAGCATGTTAGTATATTAGCATATTAGCATATTAGCATAGCATATTAGCATATTAGCATATTAGCATATTAGCATATTAGCATATTAGCATAGCATATTAGCATATTAGCATATTAGCATATTAGCATAGCATATTAGCATATTAGCATATTAGCATATTAGCATATTAGCATATTAGCATATTAGCATATTAGCATAGCATATTAACATATTAGCATATTAGCATATTAGCATATTAGCATAGCATATTAGCATATTAGCATATTAGCATATTAGCATATTAGCATATTAGCATAGCATATTAGCATATTAGCATATTAGCATAGCATATTAGCATATTAGCATATTAGCATATTAGCATAGCATATTAGCATATTAGCATATTAGCATATTAACATAGCATATTAGCATAGCATATTAGCATATTAGCATATTAGCATATTAGCATATTAGCATAGCGTGTTAGCGTATTAGCATATTAGCATAGCATATTAGCATAGCATATTAGCATATTAGCATATTAGCATAGCATATTAGCATATTAGCATATTAGCATATTAGCATATTAGCATATTAGCATATTAGCATAGCATATTAGCATATTAGCATATTAGCATATTAGCATATTAGCATATTAGCATAGCATATTAGCATATTAGCATATTAGCATATTAGCATAGCATATTAGCATATTAGCATATTAGCATATTAGCATATTAGCATATTAGCATATTAGCATAGCATATTAGCTTATTAGCATATTAGCATATTAGCATATTAGCATATTAGCATAGCGTGTTAGCGTATTAGCATATTAGCATAGCATATTAGCATATTAGCATAGCATATTAGCATATTAGCATAGCATATTAGCATATTAGCATATTAGCATATTAGCATATTAGCATATTAGCATATTAGCATAGCGTGTTAGCATATTAGCGTATTAGCATATTAGCATATTAGCATATTAGCATATTAGCATATTAGCATAGCATATTAGCATATTAGCATATTAGCATATTAGCATATTAGCATATTAGCATAGCATATTAGCATATTAGCATATTAGCATATTAGCATATTAGCATATTAGCATATTAGCATATTAGCATAGCATATTAGCATATTAGCTTATTAGCATATTAGCATATTAGCATAGCGTGTTAGTGTATTAGCATATTAGCATATTAGCATAGCATATTAGCATATTAGCATATTAGTATATTAGCATATTAGCATATTAGCATAGCATATTAGCATATTAGCATATTAGCATAGCATATTAGCATATCAGCATTTTAGCATATTAGCATAGCATATTAGCATATTAGCATATTAGCATATTAGCATATTAGCATATTAGCATATTAGCATATTAGCATAGCATATTAGCATATTAGCATATTAGCATATTAGCATATTAGCATAGTATATTAGCATATTAGCATATTAGCATATTAGCATATTAGCATATTAGCATATTAGCATATTAGCATATATTAGCATATTAGCATATTAGCATATTAGCATATTAGCATAGCGTGTTAGTGTATTAGCATATTAGCATATTAGCATAGCATATTAGCATATTAGCATATTAGCATATTAGCATAGCATATTAGCATATTAGCATATTAGCATATTAACATATAAGCATATTAGCATATTAGCATATTAGCATATTAGCATAGCATATTAGCATATTAGCATATTAGCATATTAGCATATTAGCATATTAGCATATTAGCATAGCATATTAGCATATTAGCATATTAGCATATTAGCATATTAGCATATTAGCGTATTAGCATATTAGCATATTAGCATATTAGCATATTAACATATTAGCATAGCATATTAGCATATTAGCATATTAGCATATTAGCATAGCATATTAGCATATTAGCATATTAGCATATTAGCATATTAGCATATTAGCATATTAGCATATTAGCATAGCATATTAGCATATTAGCATATTAGCCTATTAGCATATTAGCATATTAGCATAGCATATTAGCATATTAGCATATTAACATAGCATATTAGCATATTAGCATATTAGCATATTAGCATATTAGCATATTAGCATATTAGCATAGCGTGTTAGCGTATTAGCATATTAGCATATTAGCATAGCATATTAGCATATTAGCATATTAGCATATTAGCATATTAGCATATTAGCATAGCATGTTAGTGTATTAGCATATTAGCATATTAGCATAGCATATTAGCATATTAGCATATTAGCATATTAGCATAGCATATTAGCATATTAGCATATTAGCATATTAGCATATTAGCATATTAACATAGCATAGCATATTAGCATATTGGCATATTAGCATATTAGCATATTAGCATATTAGCATATTAGCATAGCATATTAGCATATTAGCATATTAGCATAGCATATTAGCATATTAGCATATTAGCATATTAGCATAGCATATTAGCATATTAGCATATTAGCATATTAGCATAGCATATTAGCATATTAGCATATTAGCATAGCATATTAGCATATTAGCATATTAACATATTAGCATATTAGCATAGCATATTAGCATATTAGCATATTAGCATATTAGCATATTAGCATATTAGCATATTAGCATAGCATATTAGCATATTAGCATAGCGTGTTAGCGTGTTAGCGTATTAGCATATTAGCATAGCATATTAGCATATTAGCATCTTAGCATATTAGCATAGCATATTAGCATATTAGCATAGCGTGTTAGCGTGTTAGCGTATTAGCATATTAGCATAGCATATTAGCATATTAGCATATTAGCATATTAGCATAGCATATTAGCATATTAGCATATTAGCATATTAGCATATTAGCATATTAGCATAGCATATTAGCATATTAGCATATTAGCATATTAGCATATTAGCATAGCATATTAGCATATTAGCATATTAGCATATTAGCATATTAGCATAGCATATTAGCATATTAGCATATTAGCATATTAGCATAGCATATTAGCATATTAGCATATTAGCATATTAGCATATTAGCATATTAGCATAGCGTGTTAGCGTATTAGCATATTAGCATATTAGCATAGCATATTAGCATATTAGCATGGCATATTAGCATATTACCATAGCATATTAGCATATTAGCATATTAGCATATTAGCATATTAGCATATTAGCATATTAGCATATTAGCATATTAGCATAGCGTGTTAGCATATTAACGTATTAGCATATTAGCATATTAGCATATTAGCATATTAGCATATTAGCATATTAGCATAGCATATTAGCATATTAGCATATTAGCATATTAGCATATTAGCATATTAGCATATTAGCATATTAGCATATTAGCATAGCATATTAGCATATTAGCATATTAACATTTAACATATTAGCATATTAGCATATTAGCATAGCGTGTTAGTGTATTAGCATATTAGCATATTAGCATATTAGCATAGCATATTAGCATATTAGCATATTAGCATATTAGCATATTAGCATATTAGCATAGCAGCATAGCATATTAGCATATTAGCATATTAGCATATTAGCATATTAGCATATTAGTATATTAGCATATTAGCATATTAGCATAGCATATTAGCATATTAGCATATTAGCATATTAGCATATTAGCATATTAGCATATTAGCATATTAGCATAGCAGCATAGCATATTAGCATAGCATATTAGCATATTAGCATATTAGCATATTAGCATATTAGCATATTAGCATATTAGCATATTAGCATAGCAGCATAGCATATTAGCATATTAGCATATTAGCATATTAGCATATTAGCATATTAGCATATTAGCATATTAGCATATTAGCATATTAGCATATTAGCATAGCATGTTAGCGTATTAGCATATTAGCATATTAGCATATTAGCATATTAGCATAGCATATTAGCATATTAGCATATTAGCATATTAGCATAGCATATTAGCATAGCATATTAGCATATTAGCATATTAGCATATTAGCGTATTAGCATATTAGCATATTAGCATATTAGCATATTAGCATATTAACATAGCATATTAGCATATTAGCATATTAGCATATTAGCATATTAACATATTAGCATAGCGTGTTAGTGTATTAGCATATTAGCATATTAGCATATTAGCATATTAGCATATTAGCATATTAGCATATTAGCATATTAGCATAGCATATTAGCATATTAGCATATTAGCATATTAGCATATTAGCATAGCATATTAGCATATTAGCATATTAGCATAGCATATTAGCTTAGCATATTAGCATATTAGCATAGCATGTTAGCGTATTAGCATATTAGCATATTAGCATATTAGCATATTAGTATATTAGCATAGCATATTAGCATATTAGCATATTAGCATATTAGCATATTAGCATAGCATATTAGCATATTAGCATATTAGCATATTAGCATATTAGTATATTAGCATATTAGCATAGCGTGCTAGCGTATTAGCATATTAGCATATTAGCATAGCATATTAGCGTATTAGCATATTAGCATATTAGCATAGCATAGCATATTAGCATATTAGCATATTAGCATATTAGCATATTAGCATATTAGCATAGCGTGTTAGAGTATTAGCATATTAGCATATTAGTATATTAGCATAGCTTGTTAGCATATTAGCATATTAGCATATTAGCATATTAGCATATTAGCATATTAGCATAGCATATTAGTATATTAGCATATTAGCATATTAGCATATTAGCATATTAGCATAGCATATTAGCATATTAGCATATTAGCATATTAGCATATTAGCATATTAGCATATTAGCATATTAGCATATTAGCATATTAGTGTATTAGCATATTAGCATATTAGCATATTAGCATAACATATTAGCATATTAGCATATTAGCATATTAGCATATTAGCATATTAGCATATTAGCATATTAGCATATTAGCATAGCATATTAGCATATTAGTATATTAGCATATTAGCATATTAGCATATTAGCATATTAGCATAGCATAGCATATTAGCATATTAGCATATTAGCATATTAGCATATTAGCATATTAGCATATTAGCATATTAGCATAGCATATTAGCATATTAGCATAGCATATTAGCATATTAGCATATTAGCATATTAGCATAGCATATTAGCATATTAGCATATTAGCATATTAGCATATTAGCATATTAGCATATTAGCATAGCATATTAGCATATTAGCATATTAGCATATTAGCATATTAGCATATTAGCATATTAGCATATTAGCATATTAGCATATTACCATAGCATATTAGCATATTAGCATATTAGCATATTAGCATATTAGCATATTAGCATATTAGCATAGCATATTAGCATATTAGCATATTAGCATATTAGCATTTTAGCATATTAGCATATTAGCATATTAGCATAGCATATTAGTATATTAGCATATTAGCATAGCATAGCATATTAGCATATTAGCATATTAGCATATTAGCATATTAGCATATTAGCATATTAGCATAGCGTGCTAGCGTATTAGCATATTAGCATATTAGCATAGCATATTAGCGTATTAGCGTATTAGCATATTAGCATATTAGCATATTAGCATATTAGCATATTAGCATATTAGCATATTAGCATAGCATATTAGCATATTATCATATTTGCATATTAGCATATTAGCATAGCATATTAGCATATTAGCATATTAGCATATTAGCATAGCATGTTAGCGTATTAGTATATTAGCATATTAGCATATTAGCATATTAGCATATCATATTAGCATATTAGCATATTAGCATATTAGCATATTAGCATAGCATATTAGCATATTAGCATATTAGCATATTAGCATATTAGCATATTAGCATAGCATATTAGCATAACATATTAACATATTAGCATATTAGCATATTAGCATATTAGCATATTAGCATATTAGCATAGCTTGTTAGCATATTAGCGTATTAGCATATTAGCATATTAGCATATTAGCATAGCATATTAGCATATTAACATATTAACATATTAACATATTAACATATTAGCATATTAGCATATTAGCATATTAGCATATTAGTATAGCTTGTTAGCATATTAGCGTATTAGCATATTAGCATATTAGCATATTAGCATATTAGCATATTAGCATAGCATATTAGCATATTAGCATATTAGCATATTAGCATATTAGCATATTAGCATATTAGCATAGCATATTAGCATATTAGCATATTAGCATATTAGCATATTAGCATATTAGCATATTAGCATATTAGCATATTAGCATATTAGCATAGCATATTAGCATATTAGTATATTAGTATATTAGTATATTAGTATATTAGTATATTAGCATATTTGCATAGCATATTAGCATATTAGCATATTAGCATAGCATATTTGCCTATTAGCATATTAGCATATTAGCATATTAGCATATTAGCATATTAGCATATTAGCATATTAACATAGCATATTAGCATATTAGCATATTAGCATATTAGCATATTAGCATATTAGCATATTAGCATAGCATATTAGCATATTAACATATTAGCATATTAGCATATTAGCATATTAGCGTATTAGCGTATTAGCATATTAGCATATTAGCATAGCATATTAGCATATTATCATATTAGCATATTAGCATATTAGCATAGCATATTAGCATATTAGCATAGCTTAGCATATTAGCGTATTAGCATATTAGCATATTAGCATATTAGAATATTAGCATATTAGCATATTAGCATAGCATATTAGCATATTAGCATATTAGCATATTAGCATAGCATATTAGCATATTAGCATATTAGCATAGCGTGTTAGTGTATTAGCATATTAGCATATTAGCATATTAGCATATTAGCATATTAGCATATTAGCATAGCATATTAGCATATTAGCCTATTAGCATATTAGCATATTAGCATATTAGCATATTAGCATATTAGCATAGCATATTAGCATATTAGCATATTAGCATATTAGCATAGCATATTAGCTTATTAGCATATTAGCATAGCTTGTTAGCATAGCGTATTAGCATATTAGCATATTAGCATATTAGCATATTAGCATATTAGCATATTAGCATATTAGCATATTAGCATAGCATATTAGCATATTAGCATATTAGCATATTAGCATAGCATATTAGCATATTAGCATATTAGCATATTAGCATATTAGCATATTAGCATAGCATATTAGCATATTAGCATATTAGCATATTAGCATATTAGCATATTAGCATATTAGCATAGCATATTAGCATATTAGCATATTAGCATATTAGCATATTAGCATATTAGCATAGCATATTAGCATATTAGCATATTAGCATATTAGCATATTAGCATATTAGCATATTAGCATATTAGCATAGCATATTAGCATATTAGCATATTAGCATATTAGCATATTAGCATATTAGCATATTAGCATATTAGCATAGCATATTAGCATATTAGCATATTAGCATATTAGCATATTAGCATAGCATATTAGCATATTAGCATATTAGCATATTAGTATATTAGCATATTAGCATAGCATATTAGCATAGCATATTAGCATATTAGTATATTAGCATATTAGCATATTAGCATAGCATATTAGCATATTAGCATATTAGCATATTAGCATATTAATATATTAGCATATTAGCATAGCATATTAGCATATTAGTATATTAGCATATTAGCATATTAGCATAGCATATTAGCATATTAGCATATTAGCATATTAGCATATTAGCATATTAGCATATTAGCATATTAGCATATTAGCATATTAGCATAGCATATTAGCATATTAGCATATTAGCATATTAGCATATTAGCATATTAGCATATTAGCATAGCATATTAGCATATTAGCATATTAGCATAGCATATTAGTATATTAGCATATTAGCATATTAGCATATTAGCATAGCGTGTTAGCGTATTAGCATATTAGCATAGCATATTAGCATATTAGCATATTAGCATATTAGCATATTAGCATAGCGTGTTAGTGTATTAGCATATTAGCATATTAGCATAGCATATTAGCATATTAGCATATTAGCATATTAGCATATTAGCATATTAGCATATTAGCATATTAGCATATTAGCATATTAGCATATTAGCATATTAGCATAGCATATTAACATATTAGCATATTAGCATATTAGCATATTAGCATATTAGCATAGCATATTAGCATATTAGCATATTAACATATTAACATATTAGCATATTAGCATAGCATATTAGCATATTAGCATATTAGCATATTAGCATATTAGCATATTAGCATAGCATATTAGCATATTAGCATATTAGCATATTAGCATATTAGCATAGCGTGTTAGCGTGTTAGCGTATTAGCATATTAGCATATTAGCATATTAGCATATTAGCATATTAGCATATTAGCATATTAGCATATTAGCATATTAGTATAGCATATTAGCATATTAGCATATTAGCATAGTATATTAGCATATTAGCATATTAGCATATTAGCATATTAGCATATTAGCATAGCATATTAGCATATTAGCATATTAGCATATTAGCATAGCATATTAGCATATTAGCATATTAGCATATTAGCATAGCGTGTTAGCGTATTAGCATATTAGCATATTAGCATAGCATATTAGCATATTAGCATAGCATATTAGCATATTAGCATATTAGCATATTAGCATATTAGCATAGCGTGTTAGCATATTAGCGTATTAGCATATTAGCATATTAGCATATTAGCATATTAGCATAGCATATTAGCATATTAGCATAGCATATTAGCCTATTAGCATATTAGCATATTAGCAAATTAGCATATTAGCATATTAGCATATTAGCATAGCGTGTTAGTGTATTAGCATATTAGCATATTAGCATAGCATATTAGCATATTAGCATATTAGCATATTAGCATATTCGCATAGCATATTAGCATATTAGCATATTAGCATATTAGCATATTAGCATAGTATATTAGCATATTAGCATATTAGCATATTAGCATATTAGCATATTAGCATAGCATAGCATAGCATATTAGCATATTAGCATATTAGCATATTAGCATAGCATATTAGCATATTAGCATATTAGCATATTAGCGTATTAACATATTAGCATATTAGCATATTAGCATATTAGCATAGCATATTAGCATATTAGCATATTAGCATATTAGCATATTAGCATATTAGCATATTAGCATATTAGCATATTAGCATAGCATATTAGCATATTAGCATATTAGTATATTAGCATATTAGCATATTAGCATATTAGCATAGCATATTAGCATATTAGCATATTAGCATATTAGCATATTAGCATATTAGCATAGCATATTAGCATAGCGTGTTAGCGTATTAGCATATTAGCATATTAGCATATTAGCATATTAACATATTAGCATATTAGCATATTAGCATATTAGCATATTAGCATATTAGCATATTAGCATATTAGCATAGCATATTTGCATATTAGCATATTAGCATAGCATATTAGCATATTAGCATATTAGCATATTAGCATATTAGCATATTAGCATATTAGCATATTAGCATATTAGCATAGCATATTAGCATATTAGCATATTAGCATAGCATATTAGCATATTAGCATATTAGCATAGCAGCATAGCATATTAGCATATTAGCATATTAGCATATTAGCATAGCATATTAGCATATTAGCATATTAGCATATTAGCATATTAGCATATTAGCATATTAGCATATTAGCATATTAGCATATTAGCATAGCATATTAGCATATTAGCATATTAGCATATTAGCATAGCATATTAGCATATTAGCATATTAGCATATTAGCATATTAGCATATTAGCATAGCATATTAGCATATTAGCATATTAGCATATTAGCATATTAGCATATTAGCATATTAGCATATTAGCATAGCATATTAGCATATTAGCATATTAGCATAGCATATTAGTATATTAGCATATTAGCATAGCAGCATAGCATATTAGCATATTAGCATATTAGCATATTAGCATATTAGCATATTAGCATATTAGCATAGCATATTAGCATATTAGCATATTAGCATATTAGCAAATTAGTATAGCAGCATAGCATATTAGCATATTAGCATATTAGCATATTAGCATATTAGCATATTAGCATAGCATGTTAGCGTATTAGCATATTAGCATATTAGCATATTAGCATATTAGCATATTAGCATATTAGCATAGCATGTTAGCGTATTAGCATATTAGCATAGCATGTTAGCGTATTAGCATATTAGCATAGCATATTAGCATATTAGCATATTAGCATATTAGCATATTAGCATATTAGCATATTAGCATATTAGCATATTAGCATATTAGCATAGCAGCATAGCATATTAGCATATTAGCATATTAGCATATTAGCATATTAGCATATTATCATATTAGCATATTAGCATATTAGCATAGCATGTTAGCGTATTAGCATATTAGCATATTAGTAAATTAGCATATTAGCATATTAGCATATTAGCATATTAGCATAGCATATTAGCATATTAGCATATTAGCATATTAGCATATTAGCGTATTAGCATATTAGCATATTAGCATATTAGCATAGCATGTTAGCGTATTAGCATATTAGCATATTAGCATATTAGCATAGCATATTTGCATATTAGCATATTAGCATATTAGCATATTAGCATATTAGCATAGCATATTAGCATATTAGCATATTAGCATATTAGCATATTAGCATATTAGCATAGCATATTAGCGTATTAGCATATTAGCATATTAGCATAGCGTGTTAGAGTATTAGCATATTAGCATATTAGCATATTAGCATATTAGCATATTAGCATATTAGCATATTAGCATATTAGCATAGCTTGTTAGCATATTAGCATATTAGCATATTAGCATATTAGCATATTAGCATATTAGCATATTAGCATATTAGCATATTAGCATAGCGTGTTAGTGTATTAGCATATTAGCATATTAGCATAGCATATTAGCCTATTAGCATATTAGCATATTAGCATATTAGCATATTAGCATATTAGCATATTAGCATATTAGCATATTAGCATATTAGCATAGCATATTAGCATATTAGCATATTAGCATATTAGCATATTAGCATATTAGCATATTAGCATATTAGCATAGCGTATTAGCGTATTAGCATATTAGCATATTAGCATAGCATATTAGCATATTAGCATATTAGCATATTAGCATATTAGCATATTAGCATAGCGTGTTAGCATATTAGCGTATTAGCATATTAGCATGTTACCATACTAGCATATTAGCGTGTTAGCATATTAGCATACTAGCATATTAGCGTGTTAGCATATTAGCATATTAGCATATTAGCATATTAGCATATTAGCATATTTGCATATTAGCATAGCGTGTTAGCATATTAGCGTATTAGCATATTCGCATATTAGCATATTCGCATATTAGCATATTAGCATATTAGCATATTAGCATAGCGTGTTAGCGTGTTAGCGTATTAGCATATTAGCATATTAGCATATTAGCATATTAGCATATTAGCATATTAGCATATTAGCATATTAGCATATTAGCATATTAGTATAGCATATTAGCATATTAGCATATTAGCATAGTATATTAGCATATTAGCATATTAGCATATTAGCATATTAGCATATTAGCATAGCATATTAGCATATTAGCATATTAGCATATTAGCATAGCATATTAGCATATTAGCATATTAGCATATTAGCATATTAGCATAGCGTGTTAGCGTATTAGCATATTAGCATATTAGCATAGCATATTAGCATATTAGCATAGCATATTAGCATATTAGCATATTAGCATATTAGCATATTAGCATAGCGTGTTAGCATATTAGCGTATTAGCATATTAGCATATTAGCATATTAGCATATTAGCATAGCATATTAGCATATTAGCATAGCATATTAGCCTATTAGCATATTAGCATATTAGCAAATTAGCATATTAGCATATTAGCATATTAGCATAGCGTGTTAGTGTATTAGCATATTAGCATATTAGCATAGCATATTAGCATATTAGCATATTAGCATATTAGCATATTCGCATAGCATATTAGCATATTAGCATATTAGCATATTAGCATATTAGCATAGTATATTAGCATATTAGCATATTAGCATATTAGCATATTAGCATATTAGCATATTAGCATATTAGCATAGCATAGCATAGCATATTAGCATATTAGCATATTAGCATATTAGCATAGCATATTAGCATATTAGCATATTAGCATATTAGCGTATTAACATATTAGCATATTAGCATATTAGCATATTAGCATAGCATATTAGCATATTAGCATATTAGCATATTAGCATATTAGCATATTAGCATATTAGCATATTAGCATATTAGCATATTAGCATATTAGCATAGCATATTAGCATATTAGCATATTAGTATATTAGCATATTAGCATATTAGCATATTAGCATAGCATATTAGCATATTAGCATATTAGCATATTAGCATATTAGCATATTAGCATAGCATATTAGCATAGCGTGTTAGCGTATTAGCATATTAGCATATTAGCATATTAGCATATTAACATATTAGCATATTAGCATATTAGCATATTAGCATATTAGCATATTAGCATATTAGCATATTAGCATAGCATATTTGCATATTAGCATATTAGCATAGCATATTAGCATATTAGCATATTAGCATATTAGCATATTAGCATATTAGCATATTAGCATATTAGCATATTAGCATAGCATATTAGCATATTAGCATATTAGCATAGCATATTAGCATATTAGCATATTAGCATAGCAGCATAGCATATTAGCATATTAGCATATTAGCATATTAGCATAGCATATTAGCATATTAGCATATTAGCATATTAGCATATTAGCATATTAGCATATTAGCATATTAGCATATTAGCATAGCATATTAGCATATTAGCATATTAGCATATTAGCATAGCATATTAGCATATTAGCATATTAGCATATTAGCATATTAGCATATTAGCATAGCATATTAGCATATTAGCATATTAGCATATTAGCATATTAGCATATTAGCATATTAGCATATTAGCATAGCATATTAGCATATTAGCATATTAGCATAGCATATTAGTATATTAGCATATTAGCATAGCAGCATAGCATATTAGCATATTAGCATATTAGCATATTAGCATATTAGCATATTAGCATATTAGCATAGCATATTAGCATATTAGCATATTAGCATATTAGCAAATTAGTATAGCAGCATAGCATATTAGCATATTAGCATATTAGCATATTAGCATATTAGCATATTAGCATAGCATGTTAGCGTATTAGCATATTAGCATATTAGCATATTAGCATATTAGCATATTAGCATATTAGCATAGCATGTTAGCGTATTAGCATATTAGCATAGCATGTTAGCGTATTAGCATATTAGCATAGCATATTAGCATATTAGCATATTAGCATATTAGCATATTAGCATATTAGCATATTAGCATATTAGCATATTAGCATATTAGCATAGCAGCATAGCATATTAGCATATTAGCATATTAGCATATTAGCATATTAGCATATTATCATATTAGCATATTAGCATATTAGCATAGCATGTTAGCGTATTAGCATATTAGCATATTAGTAAATTAGCATATTAGCATATTAGCATATTAGCATATTAGCATAGCATATTAGCATATTAGCATATTAGCATATTAGCATATTAGCGTATTAGCATATTAGCATATTAGCATATTAGCATAGCATGTTAGCGTATTAGCATATTAGCATATTAGCATATTAGCATAGCATATTTGCATATTAGCATATTAGCATATTAGCATATTAGCATATTAGCATAGCATATTAGCATATTAGCATATTAGCATATTAGCATATTAGCATATTAGCATAGCATATTAGCGTATTAGCATATTAGCATATTAGCATAGCGTGTTAGAGTATTAGCATATTAGCATATTAGCATATTAGCATATTAGCATATTAGCATATTAGCATATTAGCATAGCTTGTTAGCATATTAGCATATTAGCATATTAGCATATTAGCATATTAGCATATTAGCATATTAGCATATTAGCATATTAGCATAGCGTGTTAGTGTATTAGCATATTAGCATATTAGCATAGCATATTAGCCTATTAGCATATTAGCATATTAGCATATTAGCATATTAGCATATTAGCATATTAGCATATTAGCATATTAGCATATTAGCATAGCATATTAGCATATTAGCATATTAGCATATTAGCATATTAGCATATTAGCATATTAGCATATTAGCATAGCGTATTAGCGTATTAGCATATTAGCATATTAGCATAGCATATTAGCATATTAGCATATTAGCATATTAGCATATTAGCATATTAGCATAGCGTGTTAGCATATTAGCGTATTAGCATATTAGCATGTTACCATACTAGCATATTAGCGTGTTAGCATATTAGCATACTAGCATATTAGCGTGTTAGCATATTAGCATATTAGCATATTAGCATATTAGCATATTAGCATATTTGCATATTAGCATAGCGTGTTAGCATATTAGCGTATTAGCATATTCGCATATTAGCATATTCGCATATTAGCATATTAGCATATTAGCATATTAGCATATTAGCGTGTTAGCATATTAGCGTGTTAGCATGTTAAATGCCATAGCATGCTAATAGCGTGTTAGCGTGTTAGCATGTAAATCGCTTTAGCATGCTCAGATCAGGCTGAATCTTTTGATCTAGGTGTACAGAACCTCCCAGATTCATAATCTACTATGAAAAAACTAAAAATGTAAAACAATGCAAAAAACTATCTTGGTTAGTTATGGTTATAGTTTGGGCAGGGTAGGTTTTAAGCTAGTCATAGTTAGCGTTAGCATTTGTCCCATAGAAGTGAATGAGCGGGCCCCATAAAGATAGGTTTACACTCTATGTGTGAGTTTGTGAATGAACTGTGTGTCTGGTGTTTGAACCTGAATTGTGATACGTTGGTGCCTCTTCCTGGGTTGTTCCCTGCCTCGTGTCTGTAGCTTCTGTGATCCACCTAACCACCTGTTCCAAAAGGCAAATTGATCCCCACAACCCTGAACAGGAGAAGCGGTTTCAGAAAATGGATGAATGTTCCCAGAGGTGTGAGGCAATAGTGCGAACCACTGCACCACTGAATAGTATATGTAGAAGAAAACTACAGCAGATAATCTGGTGTGTGTGTTTTTGAATATCCCTGCCGACTCCGGGAGGTTTGAGCTTCCCTTTTGAGTCTGGTGACTCCCAAGGTTTTTTCCTACTAGTGAGTTTTTTCTTACCATTGTCGCCTATGGCTTACTCACTTGGGGCTTTGGGTGGGGATGTTGTAAAGTTATTTCAGACAATCTAATATTATGATAACGTGCTATACTTTGTTATGTAATTTCATGCAAATTAATTCTTTGGTAACAAGAAACACTTGTTTAATTCATTTTCCCTCCGAACATATCCTGCGTCACTTCCCTCGTGCTCCTGCATTCAAAATGAAAGATTGTCATGCACTGCAGTGCAATCCTCCAACTTGCAAGCAAAACGAGCTCTTAACGAAAATAATTCAATAAATTAGTTTATAGCATGTTTACACCATAAACACATCAGTGATTGAGTGCAACCCTTGTGGACCAGAAGCCTGGCTTTGGCTAATTTTCTGCCATTAAGCTAGCAAACGTGGGTTGGTTATGACGTAAAATAACTTGTGCCTTTAAATTGTTAAAAAAAAAGTCATGTATATAAAGTGAGGTTTGAAACTGACACCATGCCGCTTTAGTGAGGGTCAGCTTAAGTAATATTCTTTCCGTCACGAAATTAAGCCATGGTTTCATGAAACTGTCAGAATTTCATGATATGAAGAAGTCTTCATTCCAAGGACAAATGAGATGTTTCCTTGAATGAAAGTCTATCTCGTGAAATTTTCATCGAAGAAATTTTGCCATGGTTTCATAAAACTACGGAATGATTTCATTGAAACATTGATCTTCAACATGAGATCCTTACTCGATGGAAAGTCATTCACTTGTGATATTAATTCATTCCGTCATGAAATTAAGTCGTTCTTTCATGATACTACCTCTGAATTTCATGATGGGTAGAAGTCTTCATTACAAGGAAACATGAGATGTTTACTAGATTGTAAGTCATTCTCTTCTAATATTGTAATTCCGTCATGAAATTAAGCCATGGTTTCATGAAACGAAGTAGATATTTCAAGATTGAAGAAGTCTCAAATCCAAGGAAACATGAGATGTTTCCTTGATGGAAAATCTTTCTCTTTTGAAATTATGCTATTCCTTGATTAAATTTTGCCATGGTTTCTTGAAACAGTGAATCCATGAAGAAGTCCTTATGATGGAAAGTCATTCTCGTGAAATTAAACCATTACTCGATGAAATTTAGCCATGGATTCAAAAAACTACCTCAGAATTTCATAATATGAAGCAGTCTTCATTGAACGGAAATATGAGAGTTGTACTCGATGGTACGCCATTTGTGATAATTAATTCCGTCATGAAATTAAGCCATGGTTTCATGAAACTGAGTCAAAATGTCATGATATAAAAAGTCTCAAATGTTTCCTTGATGGAAAGTCATTGTCGTGATATTAAGTTATTCCTTGATTCCTTGAATTTAGCCATAATTTCATGAAACTGTCAACTTCATATGAGTATGACTTCATTGCAAGGAAACACGAGATGATTACTCGATGGTAAGTCATTCTCTTGTTATATTAATTCATTCCGTCATGAATTTAAGCCATGATTTCATTAAACTGTCAGAATCTCATGATATTCCAAAGTCTTGGTGGAAAAGTCCTTATGATGGAAAATCATTAGCGTGGAATTTAAACCATTACTTGATGAAATTTAGCCATGGTTTTATGAATCTAAATCAGCTCCCCTGTAGGATAGAAACCACAGTTTAGTATGATTAAATAGCATATTTCCTACTTTTTAACAGCCTGTTTTTAACATTTAGGCCACAAATTAACATTAGAAACTGAGGCTAGGCAAGGGTTAGAAAAATTGTGGAATATTCAGACATTAACTTGTATTTTTATGACTGGTCATCTCAACTGTAGGATTGGAAACCATAGTTTAGCATGTTTTTGTCTACAATAATTTTTTATTTTATTTTCATTTTTTAAACACATTGAAATATAAGGCACACTGAAGCCTTTTACAATTGTGCAGTTTTCCAAATATCATACAAACATAAGATTGCTGCATTTACTCTTGAGGGATAAAAAAAGAGAAAAGAGAAAAAAGAAAAACAAAACAACACTAAACAAGAATATTACTCCTGTTTCTGCCCGTGGTAATCAATTCAAAGTTGGCTTTTATAATCCTACTGAATACTAAATGAAACAAATATGTTAAACAAATATGATTTTATCAATCTTTGAGGTCGGTACTGATTTTGTCCGTTAAGATTAGACATCCACTTCATTATCCATTAAATCCAATTCTTTAATATAGATAATGAACGGACTCCATATACTTTCAAATACATATTGTTTGGCCTTTGCGTTATCTTTTCTAATGGAAGACTCGACAAGATCTGTCTTATCCACTTATTAGTACTTGGTCTGTGCATCTTAGTCCATAACAGAGCTATACATTTTATTTTATTAAAGGACAATGAGGTCGATAAATATTTGTTCACTTCTACTATAATTATGTTTCTCTTAGGTATAATCCCAGCAGAAAAAGCTTAGGGTCCAGTACAAATTGCTTTAAAATTATCTTTTCAATTATGACTTTATATTTTCCCAAAATATTTGAATAATTTTGCATTGCCAAATACAGTGAAACAAACTTCCTATAACTTCCTTACATTATCTGCATATGTCTGGTATTGCTTTATCTGTTTAATTCAACCGGTGTTATATACTTCCGCATTACCCATTTATACTGTATAAATTTAAGCCGTGAATTAATCGACATTGTGTGAACTTTAGAACAAGCTTCATTCAATCTTCTTCTGAAACTTCTAATTGTAAAACTTCCTTACATGCATTCAACTTATATTGTGAATTCTCAGGTGAGTAAGCTGTTAGCAATTCATAAAATTCAGATATAATACCTTTTATCAGATTATCCTTTATCATAATTTTTTCTAAAAATGAAAGTGAAGGCCAACTAAGAGCATTATCTTGACTTACTTTAACGAAGCATCTCAGCTGGAGGTATTTGAAAAAAATGTTTCCTATTAAGAGTAAATTTAAACTTCAACGCCTCAAAAGACAACATAAAATCACATTACGTCAAACAGAGATCATTTTAAGTCCCTTCGATTCGCACAGTTTGAACATTGCATTCGCTCTTCCTGGTACAAAGAACTGATTCACCCATCTTGGACTATATTGAGATAATGAATGAGAGTCATTTAAATATTTTTATACAGCATACTATATCTATTAATATGTCTTACAATTCGATTTTTAGTTCTTTCCCGTAATTTTTTTGTGTCCGAATATGTATATGAGGGAAAAGTTAGGGTTAGATTATGAGATTCCATTTCTATCCAATGCGGCGACTCATTTGCAGAAAAATAGAACATATTAGACGTCAGTTGTGCTGCCCAATAAGTACCACAATGTATTTGGACATTTTTAACCTCCTCTGTCAAATGGTAAATAAAACAAATATAAACGAAGTCTTGCCTTCCTATTGTTCCATATAAAGCTTACAAACATTGGTTTGACCTTTGAAAACAATCCTGAAGGAGGCGATAAGGGAATATTTTGAAATAAATAAAGTAGTTTGGGTAGTATGTTCATTTAAATATAATATTAATATAATTAAATATTAACTTTCCCAATTACAGATACTGGAAGTGGCATCCATCTATCAATTGATTCATTAAATTCTTCCATTAAAAGTTCATAGTTGGAATCAACAATAATTTCCAATCTTGGCAAAATCTGTAATCCCAAGAATTTAAACTGATCAACATTAAACATTTTCCTCCAAAATTGGATTTCTTCATTCATTTGAATTAGCAGAATAGTAGACGATTTTGTGTTGTTTACCCTATAAACCAGAAATATAACCAAACGTTTTAATTAGCTGCAGCACTGCCGAAACTGAATTACTTAATTTTGACGAATAGTATGAAATCGTCAGCATACAAGGATATTCTGCGTTCTGTCTGTCCTATTGTTATTCCACAAATTTGCTGATTTGAACTTATTCCAATTGCAAGAGGTTCAATTGCTAGCGTAAACAACAAAGGTCAGAGTGGGCAACCCTGTCGACAACATTTATTAATTTTTATTGGTTTTGAAATATTTCTATTAGCCAAAATATCTACGGTTGAGTTGTCGTATATTACTTTAACCCATTTCTTGAAGTTATCTCCAAGTCAAAATCTTTCTAAAACACTGAAAAGTCCTTTTCGGTATCTAATGATAGGACTGCTGTATCTGAAATCGCATTAGTAGCGTGAATAATGTTTATTACCCTTCTTACATTGTGGAATCCCTGTCTTCCCATTATAAATCCATTTTGATCTTTATTAATAATGTTTGGCAATAATTTTTGTAACCATTTTTGCCTAAAGTTTACATATTATCTTAAGGTCAGAATATAACAAACTTAACTTAACTTATTTTCACATTTGTTAGAGGATTTACCTGTTTTTGGCAATAAGGTAATTAGATCATTATTCATAGAGGTTGTGAAACTACCTTCCTGAAATGTCTCAAGGAACATTTCCATGAGGAGTTAGCAGTTTACTTTTCCATTTTTTATACACATATATTGGGAAACCGTCTGGTCCTGCTCTTTTTCCTGACTTCATACAATCGATACCACGATGACCGCTTGTTTATCCTTGTAGTTCAGAAACCTCATTATTAGCGTTCACGGCGGCGCCTTGGAGTCCTTCATGGGTCCAATGCTGTGCGCCCTTTCGATAATACCTGAGGACTGTAACGTCACAGCATACAACACCTCTGGAATCCACTTCTCCAAAAAGGAGCATGCATCTTGTCCCTCGTCACCTTCCGGAAGGCCTACCATTCTTAAGTTCTTCAAGCGAGATGTGGTTTCCAAATCCACGAGTTCATCCTACAGTGACTTGTTTTTTTGACTACAACTGATTTACTTTAGCTTGCAAGAGAGCAACCACGTCCTCCGCGTATGATATCCTCAATTCAGCTGGCAACACTCATTCATTGCAGTCGATCATTTCCTTCATACACTGAACAAAAATATAAACGCAACACTTTTGTTTTTGCTCCCATTTTTCATGAGATGGACTTAAAGATCTACAATTCATTCCAGATACACAATATTACCATTTCTCTCAAACATTTCTCACAAATCAGTCTAAATGTGTGATAGTGAGCACTTCTGCTTTGCTGAGATAATCCATCCCACCTCACAGGTGTGCCACATCAAGATGCTGATCTGACATCATGGGTAGTGCACAGGTGTACCTTATACTGCCCACAATAAAAGGCCACCCTGGAATGTGCAGTTTTGTCTCACAGCAAAATGCCACAGATGCCACAAGCATTGAGGGAGCGTGCAATTGGCATGCGGACAGCAGGAATGTCAACCAGATCTGTTGCTCGTGCATTGAATGTTCATTTCTCAACCATAAGCCGTCTCCAAAGGCGTTTCAGAGAATATGGCAGTACATCCAACCGGCCTCACAACCGCAGACCACGTGTAACCACACCAGCCCAGGACCTCCACATCCAGCAGGTTCACCTCCAAGATCGTCTGAGACCAGCCACTCAGACAGATAATGCACGGCCCCATGTTGCAAGGATCTGTACACAGTTCTTGGAAGCTGAAAATGTCCCAGTTCTTGCATGGCCAGCATACTCACCGGACATGTCACCCGTTGAGCATGTTTGGGATGTGCTTGACCGGCGTATACGACAGCGTGTACCAGTTCCCACTAATATCCAACAACTTCGCACAGCCATTGAAGAGGAGTGGACCAACATTCCACAGGCCACAATTGACAATCTGATAAACTCTATGCGAAGAAGATGTGTTGCATTGCATGAGGCAAATGGTGGTCACACCAGATACTGACCGGTTCTGAGTCCCCAGACCCCCAATAAAGCAAAAAACTGCACATTCCAGGGTGGCCTTTTATTGTGGGCAGTATAAGGTACACCTGTGCACTACCCATGATGTCAGATCAGCATCTTGATGTGGCACACCTGTGAGGTGGGATGGATTAGCTCAGCAAAGCAGAAGTGCTCACTATCACACATTTAGACTGATTTGTGAGAAATGTTTGAGAGAAATGGTAATATTGTGTATCTGGAATGAATTGTAGATCTTTAAGTCCATCTCATGAAAAATGGGAGCAAAAACAAAAGTGTTGCGTTTATATTTTTGTTCAATATACTTTCTATCGCAGTCTTAATACCATCAAATCTGGATGAAAATTCAGTTTTCATGGATTTATGGCAGCTAATATTTCATCCGCTTTCACTACTACACCACTGGTCGCGTTCTACGACATATATTCGTTATATTTCTGTGTCTCACCGCAAATCCGATCAACAGATATCTTCGTCGCTTTCCTATTTTCTTTTCGCACTTTGCCAGACTTCGACATTATATTATTAACTTCAAAACTATGCTACCAGGTTTTTTTTGTAATTGGCAGTATTCTTAGTAGCATATTATAGTAATTAAGACAGAGCAGTGTGAGACACGTCTTCTCAGCTGGCCGTCATAGCCGGAAGTCCTTCGTTTAGCATGTTTTAATAGCATATTTCCTACTTTACAACGACATATTGATTAACATTAATGCACCAAATTAGGGTTTGGGTTAGCAAACTGATGTTAGGGTAAGAAAAATGATGGCATATTCAGACATGACCATGTGTTTTTATGACAGTTGTGATCTCCTGTAGTAGAGGAAACTACACATAGGCATATTTCCTACTTTTCAACAGCCTGTTGATTAATATTATATCCCCAAATTATCGTTAGCAAACTGAGGCTAGGGTAGGGTTAGGGTTAGGGTTTAGAGTTAGGGTTAGGGTTAGATTTAGGATTACGATTAGGATTAGGATTAGGATTAGGATTTGGATTAGGATTTGGGTTAGGATTAGGATTAGGATTAGGATTAGGGTTAGGATTCAAATTATGTTTGGATTAGGATTAGCATTAGGATTAGCATTAGGATTATGGTTAGGATTAGGATTAGGATTGGGATTAGGGTTAGGGTTAGTGTTAGGGTTAGGATTAGCTCTAGATTTACCGAGTTTTTATTCTCTGCTGAGTCCCAAGATGTTTGTCACCCCTGCTGTGATTTTCGCAGGTCTTCAGCCCCATCCTCCTCCTGCTTTTGTTGTGCAAACACACCCATTACCTGTGAGGCCTGGCACATTTGCATTTTTTACTCAGAGTAGCTGAAATCCTAGGCAGGCTGAACCTCTGTGTGTGACATGGAAACCTTAACAAAAGTGTGCCATATCTATACCAAATATCCCAAACACTGACTGACCTGTAAATATGAAAAGACGCACATTCACAAAATATATGGAAACACTTGTCTGTGTTATTTATTAAAGACATTGAGTGAAAATAGAATGAAAAGTTGCTAATAGAATAAAATGAATATAATGAGAACATGCTAAAACTTCAGTCTCCAAAGAATGTTTGTATATTAATGTCATAAGCTGAGTGAAGTCATGGTCCATGGTTTTTGACATGCATCGTCATCTTTCTACCTTTTGTCTCAGTGGTTACTGTCCCACACAGTCTGTCTATCATTCAAAGTTTGTGTTTGCAGCGTTTGAAAACCCAGTGTCCATCATCCCTGTATTTCGCAATGGATTCCCTGGCTAGAAGAATCGGAAACAATATTTTTACTTTCCTCCCTGTAGATGCCTTATACAGAACGTTGGCATTCACGGCCACCAAGTCCAGCATGTTGTAAAACACAGCTACTTGCCACTTGATTGAAGCTGCTCGTACTGAATACATGCGCGCCATTCTAAACACTGACGTGGAGAATTCCTCTCCCTGTGCAGTGTCCTTTGCCAATGGTGGAAGTTCACGGCAAACGTGAACCATGCCCATAAACCATGCCCAGAAATGTGAAGCAGTGTGTGTGACAATGACAGTGAGGTGAAGATATTGTCATTGTGACTTTCTCCCGTCATCCAGAAATGGCTCCATCAGACTCATGACCACGTTCTCTGCCAGCTTTCACCAAAAACAGTGCAGAAAGTTATACTCCAGGAGAACACATGAACATGGATGTACTGCTGTTCTCGACCAAGGTTCATTGTCCATGCAGTATATCGCATCCAAGCAGGAGAAATTTTGGATCAAGTTCTTGATGGACACGGATTTGGAGACCAAATACGTTCCAAATGCGGAAGGCACCCCAGTCACCAGAAAAGGGAGAAGCTGGTAGAGAACATGGTCATGGTCTGATGGAGCCATTTCTGGATGACGGGAGAAATGTCACAACAGACAATTTCATCACCTCACTGGCACTGTGACACAGACTGCTTCAGCGCAAAACAACACTACTGAGCACAGGGAATAAAGTTTGGTATGAACTTCCTCCAATTTCAAAGGACACTGCACAGGAAGATGAATTCTCCGCGTCAGTGCTTAGAAGTGGCAGTGTCTCCTTGACAATTTATGCACCTAAAAAAACAAGATTTTGTGTGTTCTGATATCCTTGGACCAAGATGTGGCAATCTGTGAAGGCAGAAAGAAGAAACCAAATACGATAACAGACTATAACTACATAAAGGTATGTGAATGTGTGTATAATTTTACATCAGTGCTAAAATGTTTTCTGATATGTACTATACAGGCCTATATAGAAAGACGGTAAAAGCAAATACACTCACTACTCTCTCTCTCACTCTGCTGTTATAGTGTGGTGTAAATGTGTTGGGCCAAATGACGCGCATGTATTCCGTAAGAGCAGCAACATGCAGGTGATCTGTATTTTACAACATGCTGGACCTGGTGGTAGCAAATTCCTACGTTCTGTACAAGGCATGGACAGTGTGGGAAGGCAAAAGAAGATTGAGTCATCTAGCCAAGGAATTCCATTGCCAATTTATGCCACAAATGGCATAGGGAAAGAGGAAGGCTGCTGCTATGCCCGGACTTATATGGACAACTCAGTGTTAGGTACAGGAGAACTGCAACAGAAACCTCAGCAGGTTTACCAGTGCAAAGTGCTACAAATTCACTTGCGCCAAATGCAGGGATGATGGTCACTGGGTCTGCAAACACTGCAAAGTTTGAAACACTCAATTTTTTAATAAATAAAACAGACTAGTGCTTCCATATATTTTGTGATTTCATATTTGCAGGTCAGATAGTGTGTGGGATATTTGGTAAAGCTGTGGCAGACTTTTGTGAAGGTTTCCATGTCGCACACAGAGGTTTAGCCTGCCTTGAATTTGAGCTACTCTGAGTAAAAATGCAAATGTGCAAATCCTCACAGGTAATGGGTGTGTTTGCACAACAAAAGCAGGAGGAGGATGGGGCTTAAGACCTACGAAAATCACAGCAGTGTTGAGAAAAACCTTGGGACTCAGCAGAGACTAAAAACTCGGAAAATCTATTCCTAATACTAATCCTAATCTTAACCCTAACCCAAACCCTAACCTTAACCCTAACCCTAACCTTAACTCTAACCCTAACCCTAAACCTTAAACCCTAACTCTAACCCTAACCCTTAAACCCTAACCCTAAACCTATCCCTGACCTAAACCCTAAACCTAACCCTAACCCTAAGCCTAACCAGTACCCTAACCCTAACACTAAACCAAATCCTAATCCTATCCCTTATCCAAATTTTAATGCTAACCATAATCCTAAACATAATCCTAACCCTAACCCGAATCCTAACCCTAATATTAATCCTAACCCTAATCTTAATCCTAACCCAAATCCTAATCCTAATCCTAATCCTAATCTTAATCCTAACCCTAATCCTAATCCTAATACTCATCCTAATCCTAACCTTAATCCTAATCCAAATCGTAATCCTAATCCTAATCCTAATCCTAATCCTAACGCTAATCCTAATACTAATTCTAATCCTAACCCTAATCCTAATCCTAATCCTATTCCAAATCATAACCCTAATCCTAATCCTAATCCTAACCATAATCCTAATCCTGATCCTAAACCTAACCCTAACCATAACCCTAACGCTAATCCTAATCCAAATCCTATTCCTAACCCAAACCCTAACCCTAACTCTAACCCTAACCTTAACCCTAACCCTAACCC
>NW_026043253.1:0-47035 GCF_023856365.1 Brienomyrus brachyistius | reverse complement strand
GGCATCTTTGATCAGTGTATATTACTTACTATGGACCTTGGACATACATGCGATTGGACACACACACACACACACACACACTTACACTAATTACCTAATCAACCATCTGTGCAAGCAAGTAAACATGTACCATCTATATAAGTATTGTACATAGCATAGAGAGTGTCCAATCTATATTAAAGGTGACTCGAAAGAAGTCAGACTTTAGTAAAGACTGTAAATTTCTCAGCCATAACATAAGCAGTAAATAATTACCAAATGAGTCATCCCCTTTCGGAAACATTTATTGATATTCTTTCATAACACACAGACATGAGTTTTTTTTCAACTGTCAGCATCCGATCCAAACGGGATTCCCATTTCCTTTCTGTGGGATCCAACAGAACACGGGCTGACCATCAGTCAACATGTCTTCAACCGTGCAGGACAGGACCCAGTCCAGGCCAAACCTCACGGTGCTGGTGTTAATAAAAAAATGTAAGGAACATGCAGCTGCAGCTCACACACAAACACAGTCCACAGCATCCAGAAAAAGGTCAGGCCTTTTTCTTCTTTAGCTGACTCCGCCCAGACCTCGCCCCCTTTCTGGGCGCCTCGCACTATGCCTTTGAACTGGCCCTGCAGCTTGGCCCGTTTCCTGTTTCCCAATGCAAGTCATAAGATTCACCCGTAAATGATATTTTGAATCGGAACGATATTTATTACTATTGTTTAGATTAAATATATAACGGTTTAATGATTGAATATAACTTGATATTGTTGTTTGTGTTGTTTAGTTTGAGGTTCTAGTTTCTGTCTTTATCCGCTTTCGTTTCAGTAGGCAGCTGGTTCATCCCAGGCTCAGGGTCTCTCTGCTCTTCATCAAACCCACACCCCCAGTTTGGGAGCACCCTCTCCCTCTCCTCCCCCCACGGCTGTGACTGTTACTCCTCCTTGAGGAGTAACTGCTCCGCCCCCTATCCCAGCCCCTATACCCACAGGAGTGCATCACCCAGTGAGCCGCCGCCCTGCCTGTCCCCTCACACAAGCACACACTGAAATCATGGTCCTAAGCTCTCTGTGTGGGTCACCACGATAGTACAGCACACCGACGATTACCCTCTGACTGAATCAGAATCAGCTTTATTTGGCCAAGTATGTTCACACATATTGGGAATAGTTAGACATTTAATCAAAATAATTAAGACAAGACATAAACATACAGTTCTGTTGATATGCGACGCATATAACCTCTGCATTCACAGCACTGCTTCAGTTATCGAAGAGCAAATTTCGAAAACTCACTCAGTCCGATAACCTAAAGTAATAAGTCATAATCCTCTTCATACGTTGCAGTAATGGGAATGAAATCTCACTCAGTGTTTATGTAATGGAGCAATGGAATTTCGTGAAATTTCCAAAAGTCCACAGAAATATTTAGAAAAACATTCCTGCAGACTGAGTTTTTGATATTTGCTTTTCAATTAACACAATTTTCTTCAGTCTGAGGTTTAACAGAATTCAGCCATATGCTGTTCAAAAAAAACTACACAGAACAAAAACAGAATGGACTTTACATCTGTCTGAAAGGAAAGTTGACACAGGCTGCAGCAGTGAACAAATCATCAATGTATTAAAGTTAGGCATTAAGTAACTGGAGGCAGTATATACATAACATGATAACATGCCTTTTCTGTATTGACCATATTAAGGACGCTGTAACACTGCCCACCACATACCTGCTTCATTTATTGTTTTATACTTGCAGCTGCTTATTCAGACAGCTCGTCTACCTGTCTGTCCATGTTGCCCTCCCATGACAACTGGTCCAGCCTACAGGTGCCGTCCCATTCCGGCATGTTACCCATGAGTCATAGCGGCACCTCCGGGAGCAGCTCCAGGTGAGCCCGTGCCTCCCCTCCCCCACCTGTCCCCATGCTGAGTCTCGGGCCCCCGTCTTCCCTCTTGTTCTCGCCTATACCCACATCCTGGCCTGTGTCTGCATCGTCTCACCTCGTTAACAGGACTTTCGCCTTCTTCTGTCCTGATCCATTCAGGCCCATCATTCTGGGACATGCTTTGATTTATTTCGCCATAGTTACTCTTTGTTTTCCTTTGTACTTTGCACTCTACAAGTAAAATGAATAAAAAATAGGCATTATTTTGATATTGTTTTAGTACAGTGACACTAGTATATTTGTTGTTGTTTCCAGGCAACACTGCATGCTGATTTAACGTCTTTCCTTAATCTCCACCCCATTGCTCACACACAGCCAGTATCCCAGTTTGTGGTCAATGAGCTCCTCCTCACTCACCCCAGTCTCCTAGTCCAGTGGAATGTCCAACAGCTTGGGCTCTCAGTTCCTGCGTGTCATGCCCGGCTCGTCCGCTCCTCCTGTGTGCCACGCCCCCTGATTACCCACGTGTTTTCTCCCGATTTGTACCCAGCTGTATCTAGTTAATTTGCTCAGTCCTGTGTATTTCAGTCCGTGTCTTACCTGAGTCCAGTGTCTGTCATTGATGTTTGTATGCGTGAGATGTTTCCCCGTCCGCGCTTCCTAATTAAACTCCCGTTTTTGCCTGTCCGCTTGCTCCTTGCACGCCTTGCCCCGCACGATCGCCTGCCTGCTTGTACCCGATCGTGACACTGCGCAGCTCTACAACTCATTACCCAGGGCTCTCGCACCCGGCCACAGTGCCCCTCTCAGGCTCCCCGCTGTATGACAGCACTGCCCCATCGGAAGTTCATGAAGCCTCACAGTACGACGCCTCTCCCCACGCGCGCTTAGCCACCACCGGGACTCCCATCACTCCTCCTTCCCTGTAGGGCGGCGCACTTCCATTATTATTACAGTTTCTACTGTCACTCTGTTGCTTTTCCTGGTGCTGGACTTTTGACAGATAAATACATTATTTGTTGCATTCAGTGACAAAAGATTGGTCTGTTTAACACCCTCAGTCTCCACCCTATGAGCCCCTTGTTGGCGGCAGAATCAGGAAGATGTCGGAGAAAGCAGAGGTAAAGTGAATAGTCACCTCGACAATAATGTGAAAACCGCTAATGGTGATCATGCCTGTGTGGGTGAAATGGATCACCACAGTATAAGCGGATGATGATTATAGACGATTTTTCCCTTTTTCTTTATGTCTGTTTACCATCTAATAGGCATTTTTTTTCTTTGGGATGCGTCTAGGTCAGATACGACCAAAATATTTTTCTCATTTCAGAAGTGAAAAAAATATTGCTCTCAGATTCTGTTCAGTTGTAGTTTTTTAAAATAACCTTGATTTGTGTTTGTTTAAAATGCCATTACCTGTTGCTTACTGGGCCGCTGAAAATGTCTGGCCCAGCTAAATTTCTTGGTTTAAAAATCTGGCCCAACTACTTTCCAGACCTGGACTAGCCCTACTGAATCATACACTAATGTTATTCTGTTATGTGGGCTGTTGTGATAGGGAGATTTGCTGGATGCTGCACGACGGGTGGTGTCCCTGCTGCAGAATGCCCTGTCTGAAGCAGCACCTAGAGACAGTGAGGGTTGTTGTTATCACCTTAATATTGTATATACGCAATCTGTTATTTCTTAACTAATATAATTGTAAGGTATTCTTCTAATATATTGTGCACAGCCAACAAAAAAGAGAAAAATGCAAAACCAAAGGAAGGCTTTCTTTTCTCTTAAAAGTCTTTTTTCTAAACCAACTGAGAGTCAGTTAGAGGGGTGTTCATTATCAGTATTGTTGCTGGCATTTCTGAAAATGTGCCAATTTTAGTCAAGTGGCTACTTTTCAAATGCAGTCCCTGGCCAAGATGAAGAAAGTTCATGAAGACTACATGATAATATTAAGCACTGACATAACAAACAACATTTTTTACATGCAAAATATACAGGAAATATACACTGCAACAGGCTAGGATAGACAAATAACCAAATACACTTGCAAGCCTGACCACTTTAGACCCCAGATTAGAAAATTGGTGAATGAGCATATATTTTTTCCAAGTTTTGTTTTGCTTTCAAGTTCTCACAAATAAAAAAAAAAAAAGATTTTCCCACTATAGCCAGATCCAGTTTCTGTGGGGGGCGGGGGGGGGGGTGACAATTTGTAGTAATAACTATTTCCTGCTGAAAACCACTGGTAAACTATCCACATGTCTCTGAATATCTGTGAGTCCCGAGACCTCCATGACAGATAGATATAAGTTGCTAGTGTTGATCGGCAGGAAATCTTCTCCAAAGCCCCACCACCACCTCACACCAATCCACCCAGGGTTTACTCCAAATAAATTTGCTGGTAATACAAACCGGATCAACTTGTGGTTTGTGTCCACATGTACTAGAGACAAAGGCCCTGGTACATTCTGCGTACAACACAGCCAAGACTTGACAACCTTTATATGATGCGCATGGAATCAACCCTATGCATGGAGGCTGCAACTCTTCTCCACCGAACCCTGTAGCCCATTGACTGCAGCCTGCATTGACTATCCTGTAGCCTGCATTTGGTAGATCATTCTTGACAGAAGAAACCAAATTGTCAAGTTCCCTAACACAGAGCTCATACTCTTTTATTCTTCTTAAGATTGTTCTTCTTGAAACACCCATCAGTGTGGCTATGCAAGGCACAGGAAGTTGAGTATGGAGCATTTCTTTCAAACATTGTTCTTCAATCAAAATCTTGGGTCGTCTATTGGTGGCAGCGACTTCCTGTGTGACACATGGGGCTGGACGTTCCAGATGTGCCCTCACAAGGTCAAAGAGCTCTTGCAAAGCCAGGGTGATAGCAGGAGGTACTTCAATGTGATTAGACAGGGCCTGCAGAAGATACAGCTCCTGATGACAAAGGAACTCCAGGTAATCCAAATTTAGTGGAGTCGCGCTGAATCCTATTTCTATTTTATGCAGAAGACTTTCGAGAAGGTGGTATCTGAGCTGTTCACAGAACAAATTATAGTTAATGAGGTGTCAAGATCTTGTCTCTGATCCACACACTAGGCCTACCATTCAAAAGTTTTAATTATGAAAATGAAATGTTTTTGTTTTGTGAGGTGCTTGTTCATGTATGATGATGTAGTGGCTGCTCTGTTTGACCGTGGTAAACCTTTTCACAAACAATATAAGTGAAGAAGTATGACATTAGATCTAAGGACCAGAGTATAATAAAGTTAAATAAAATCCATCAAAAACACTTACTCAGTGGAGATTCCAATGTAGTAGGCAGACAACTTTATGGCTTTAATAATGAGTGTATTTAGCAGCTACAAGGACAAAAGATATTATAAACCTCTCCATTTTAATGCTAATTTAATAAACATTAACAGATAGCACTTAAGGTGGTTTCGCCTATAGTCTGCTAACACTAACCCGAGAACTAATATCTGAGGAGCGTTCTTCCCAGGATTTGAATTTATTAAATTGGTTTTGTGATGTTGTATTAAGAAATTTTATTCACAATGCAATTTACCGTACATTGGCCCATTCTTTTATATACGGTAAGACGAAGCGGGAAATTCGAGCGAGCGAGTGCTGTGCAGACGCGAGCGCGTAGAGGGGATGGGTTTTCAGCACTCGAGCACACGCACGCGCGTGGTTCGACTTTTGGCCCTAATTTAACGGCGAGCGAGTGAGTGAGTGCTGTGCAATCGCGAGCGCGTAGAGAGCATGGATTTTCTGTTTTTATGCGCACGACTTTTGGCACTAATTTAACGCCATAGAAATGTGTGTTTAAAAGGGGAGGAGATCGGGTTGCAGCGCTGGTGTGAGCGGTTTCTCCGGGCAGTTCGCTCGAGGCTAACGTGGCTTTGGGAACGTGGTGCACCCGTCACCCATGCCAGGGAAGAAATCAAAACCGAAATGCTAGGAATATGGACTTCATCTTACGTCAAGCGTTTTCCCCTCCATTGACGCCCATAAAGAAAAGGCTTAAAGTCCATATTCCTAGCATTTCGGTTTTGATTTCTTGTCAGGTAAGTCTTTATGGCCAGATACATTCGCGAGAAATTTGGTGATTTGTGGTGACTGTTTTAATACATTAAGTTGCGTTACGCATTTTCACATTAAGCGTTTTAGAATGTCCCGTGGCAGGTATCCCCTTCTATTGCCCTAGGGAGGGTTGTAACCCTCGTCTGTATATTAATAAAGAATAATCCTTCTATTCCTGTCTCATGTATCTGGACCTCCCCAGCAATTTAACGAAATTTGGTGGCAGCGGTTACAAGTGAACCCGTTTAAGTTTAGCGCTCATACTTCCGTCCATATGTTTAAGACCCACCTTGGCTGACTTAGCTGACATGTCCTGATTTCATAATCTTCAAATTTGTAATCTTTTCTCCTTCATCTAACTCCATGTTTTTAACTTCTTGTCATTTTCTTGCCGTTTGACTCATAGAAAATTATCAGACTTAAATGACACGTCAGCCTGTGCAGACAGCGATTTCAATGTTTTAATAAATTGGCCAGCAGGTGGGGGCAGTGCTCAATTTCATTAATGCCATTCAGAAAACTTTCAGGCTTTATGTCTTAATGAACAGCCTAGAAAAGGACAAAGCATTATATTACTGATGCATACAGCAGATCCCCAACTCAGGCTGTGTTGCATATTCTTAACAGTGCTACAGTATGTTCACACAGCCAGTACAAACAAACTTGCAAGATCTAGACCAGGGGTCACCAACCTTTTTAAAACGGAGAGCTACTTCACGGGTACTGAGCCATACGAAGTTTGATATCAGTTTTAAACGCCCTCCTAAACATGTCTAAACTTCATGCATGATAAACATGTTTTAAATGCTTTTTTATATTCAATTTCAAATCTATATAAATGCAAATGTGATAGATTAGAAACAGGACAAAATAAAATTTTAGATGATGTTCGCTGGTGAGTTGTGCTATTTTATAGAACAGGTCCACGGGCAACTCATGTGGTCATTGGGGGCATCCTTGGGGCACCATGTTGGTGACCCCTTATCTAGACCTACCACATCAGGTAGGAAGGTGCCTATTTCTACCAACTATTCAGACCATCAGACCCAAACCATACATTCAGTCATGCACAGGCACTCCACCAGAGGGCTCTACATTCTGTCCTACATCTGCTCACCTGTTAGACCCACACTCAGTCTCCATCCTGATTTCTACCTACTACTCGGACTATCTCACCAAAACCAGTCCTGTGGCCTGTTCTATGAAGCGGGGTTACTGGCTTATTGGGGAAACTTGTCGGATTTCTTGATCGGGACCTTCAACTGCTCTGCCATAGAGAGCATCCTAACATGCTGCCTTACGGTCTGGTATGCGGGCTGCTGGTGGCCTCCTACCGCTCTGCCATAGAGAGCATCCTAACATACGGCCTTACGGTGTGGTATTCGGGCTGCTGGTGGCCTCTATGACTTTTTTTGTAGACAGTCCATCTGTGTGGTGCTGTTTGCACGAATTGTTTTGGGAAATGCACTTACAGTTTTGCAGATGTTAAGGGTGATTCCAGAAATGCATCAAAGCAACTGAGGAACTGCAATGTCACTGTACAGTTACTTATAATGGGCGCCAATGTAATGTGTAGAGTGGCAAATAAACTGATTCACCATTTACTCTCATGTACATCACTTAAAATGCTTGTTTTAAATGCAAATGTGTGAATGTAAATCTAAGCAGTAAAGCTACAATTTACATTCTGTTTGCATGGTGGAAAGAACATTTAATCTGCCTTTTAAGTGTGATTAGAAGATCTAATGCCTGTGTGCTTGTAATAAGATGGTCGCTGGTTCAAACCCAGCCACAGCACATCTCTGCGTCCTTGAGCGAGGCCCTTAACCCCCAGCTCACTGGGCATCACTATGGGTGGCTGCCCTTCGCAGACAACTTACTCTGTTTACTCTAAAAAAAAGAGAGCAAGTTGAGAGAGAAGTTAAGACAATTTCTCCACAGGGACCAATAAAGTATCAATTATTATTACTGTATGAGAGACTGTCTAATATCAGATAGATAACAGACTCATACTGTGCTGAGCTTGTCTGAGAGAGATGATTAGCAAATGCTCTCCCACAGTATCTCAGCACTCTGTACAAAGAACTTTATATGCTCAGTATCTGCTCCTGTTTATCTAATTGTTCTCATTTTAACTGGATGTTAAGGAGTAAATTAATAAACGTCATGTAAGTGCACATTAAAATGCTTTTTCACTGTTACTTAAGTTCCCATGTGAACAGCCAATCAGATCAGCCTGATGTGTGTCTCTCTGTTTCCTCTCTGTTTCCTGCCCTTTCATCCCGACCACGACCATGATCTCTCACTTAGCAGCAGAGCAGTTTATTCTAAACAGTGGAAGCACAAAAATGTTCAGACTCTTTGGTCTTCTCATTTTCATTAGTAAGGCCCTATAATATAAATTATTTTGGGATTTTAATATTTTCATTTATCTGTATGATGTGATCAGTGGAATTTGGCCATTTAATCTGCATCATAGTTAATAGTTATTTAGATTACTATTATATGTCTTATTTGATTATGATTTTTTTTGTTTTTCTGTTTTTGCAGACACTGCACTGACTACAGATGTTGTTCAGCCCAGTCACCTGATGAGGGTTCAGCTTGGAGACAGTGTGACCCTGACATGCTTCTGTCAAGGAGAAACAACTTTTGTTACTTTGTTTAAGCAAGCTGTTGGTCGGAAGCCCCAGCCCATGGCGAAAGCACTTCTCTACGTACCTGGTGAATTTTACAAGGAATATAAAAGCATAAAACGTTACTCCTTACTGAATGCAGAGGGGAGTTTTAACCTCACTATTTCTAACGTGGAGCCGTCAGATTCTGCAGTGTATTATTGTGCTGCTGTGTTTCTTCATGAGGTCACCTTCGGGAATGGAACCTTTGTCATAATCACAGGTAAATGAGATTCCAACAATTTTCATATTTGCTTTATTATAATGTCAGTAAGATTATTCCCTGCAAAATAATTTTGACAGTTTAGTTGTTTGTCAATATAAAATTAGCAAAGATACCTTATTGTCTGCTTTGTTCCATAAATGTTTTTCTAAACATCAAACAAAAATCATTCATTATTATTATTATTATTATTATTATTATACAATTTGTTGCATTTTGCTTGCTGTCAGCCAAAAGCCTAACCTTCTCTTTATACAGATGTTAATGTTACACATTGCAGCCTCTTTAAAACAAATAACATAAAAAAATGTTTGAGTTGTTATATACAGTATAGGACTGTGCAAAAATCTTAAGCAACAAAAGAAAATTATTTTTGACGTTATTTATCTGAGCAGTCAGTGTGTATTCACTCTGAAAAAAAAAATGCATGATTTAACATATGAACTAGGGATGTGCACCATTCAGAACTGATTTGAGAATGAAATTCTCAAATACGTATCCTAAAATTCAGGATTTTGAATACATATATGAACTTGAATTTCAGTTCATTTTGTTAATCTGAATTACATTTGAATTGTGGTTGAAAACAGGTTGTGGCATTGAAATTTATATTTGAATTTAAAGAAGAAGAACGAAAAAGGGTTTGGATTCAAATTCAAGTTCATATACGTACTGTAGGTGTAGCTTTTAACTAAAATATGAACTTTAATTTAAATATGAATTATACATAAACACATTAACATTGTTATACATCATTGTTATAAAAATGTCGTTTTGTAAAGAATGAAATAATGCAACATTTGAAGTGTCACCTAAAATAATAATTATACTGTCATTTTGTGCACCATGGTGGATCTGCTCATAGGAAGAGCTGAGTGTCTCTCCTTAAAAGTCAGTGTTGGCTGCAGTGACGGCAGTTTCTAACCTAAGAAACGTCCCTGTTGGGGAAAGCGCCCGGCGTTTCCACCCCAACTCCACATTTATGAGACACACACAGGTTACAGTTTTACTTGCAAGGGTACCCACACTCTCTGCAATGCAAACTACAGCAGAATGTGTTACAAAGGGTGGTTCCCCTTGTCTTCTTTATTTATAGTCAATGGGGGGCGCAAGAGAGGGAAGTGAGATTCTTATCTAAGTAGGCAGCTGTTAACCACCTACTTAGAGTACAATAGCTAAGAGTATGTGGCTAGAAGATAAGAAATAACGTATACATATATATTTACACTCATTGCTGATCATACAGAAATGATTAACAACTGTTTCTTCAACCTAACAGTCCCTCCTGTTTATCATGACAGTATGATCAGAAGCATCAACATTGTACAAGTTGCAAAAGCACTTTAGGTACAACCTTCATTTAGACCACATTGTCATTATCCTGGAAAACATTTAATTCCGGTTCTTCAGGTCCGAGCCCTGCACGGGTGCTTTCGGCTCGGCCGTCATTATGAATTATATGTCTTCTTCATCGCCATCGCTGGAAACAGGCTCTGTCTCTATAGTTTGGGTAAGGGAGAGAAACATTGTACTGCGTGTCCGAAAAGCAGCGTTAAGAGCTTGATTAATAAACATTTTCAAACATGGTATAACAGTAATAAAACAACAGAAAAATAAAATGAAAAACAAAAGAAAATATAAGTGAAACATTACTTTGATATCCTATACCTGCAGAAGATATTCATAGCTCTGCCATACACCGTAGGTCCTTCACTATGAGTGAGCATTACTGAACAAACATAGCAATTTGTCACATTTTTCGCTGTTACAGTATCATGTACATATCGGTACCAGTAGTTTTGCATAAATGGATGTGAGTGGTCAGCGGGCAACGGGCGTAGATGGAAGTCATCATGGGTCCATCGCCGTAGGTGCTGTAATGGAGCTGGTGAGAGCCAGGACAACCATACAAGTCCTACAACAAGAATGACCCCTAGAGTCACTTTACCACATCCCCACCCTATCAGGGCCATCCTAAATAGAGTGCAGCTCAGTTGTTTTCTTCACCGGGTTGAGACAACAGCACCCTATTGGTTACTGTGCCTTTGTAGCGGACTTCCACTGCTACTCTGTTGCTGAGGCCTCTGATAAGGGCTTGATGGGTTTACAGTGACTTTTGTGTATCCAGGAAGGTCGTTCTGCGATCTTTACTGCTGTTGGTGTTGTAAGGAGGACTTGATAAGGACCGTCCCACCGAGGTGTGCTCCAATCTTTCCGCAACAGGACCTTGACCAGGACCCAATCTCCCGGCTGCAAGTTATCCTGTTGAGTAGAAACAGAATTTACCGGCAGACTACTGGGGCTATGTTTTTGTTGTGATGTTAGTAGTTTACGCATCCAATCGGCCAGCGTATTTTCTCGGTCTGCTTTTTCTATGTCATTCATTTCAGTTGCTAGGGGAAATGGTCTACCATACACTATTTCAAAAGGTGTTAATCCTGCAGGAGTGGGAGTTATTCTCATCCATAATTTTACTAGAGACAAACATTCTGGCCACGGCCTTTTTGTCTCTTCCACTGTCTTTCTTAGCCTTGTTTTAATAGTGCCGTTGGTCCTTTCCACTAAGCCTGCGCTCTGAGGGTGATACGCACAATGATTCTTAAGCGTAAAACCTAATGCTTGTGAGCAAAGGGACATAGTCTGATTTACAAAATGAGTCCCATTGTCTGATCTTATAATATGAGGTATGCCATAGGTAGGGAAATAATGGCTTACCAAACATTTTGCAACGGTCATTGCATCACAATGCTTTACAGGGTATATTTCTACCCACTTAGAAAAGGTGTCTATAATAACTAGACAGTATTTCTTTCCTTGTGACCAAGATAATTCAATAAAATCCATATGTACAACTTGAAACGGATACTCAGCTGTGGGGAACTGGCCACGTTTTGGTCTGATGTTTCCTTGTGCATTGTGTTTACAACAAATTAAGCATGTCCTACAAAATTGTTTTGCATAATCAGAAAAATTTATAGCATAGAAATATTGTTGTATGATATGTACCATCCCTCCTGTTGAGACATGAGTATTTCCATGGCTCACCAAAGCAGCTGTTTTGTATAAATTTTTTGGTAGGATGGGCTTGTCATTCATATAGTAAACTTTCTCTCGTTGTATTGCTCCTCTTTTGATCCAACTTTGTACTTCTATTTTAGGAGCATGAATCTGTGCATCACATAGCACATCGCTATCTATAAAAAGAATGTCTGCCACTGATAAGGTAGGTTGTTTCAGTGCCGCTTCTTTGGCGGTTTTATCTGCAAAACTATTTCCTGCGGTTTCTGCAGAGTCATCAGTCTGGTGTGCTTTGCATTTGCACAGTGCAAAGTGAGTCGGTAAATGCACAACGTCTAATAATCTAAGTAGCAAATTTGTATGAGTAAGAGATGTGCCCTGTGATGTTCTAAAACCTCTATTTTTCCAGACTCTTGCATGGTGATGGACAGCTGCAAACACATATTGACTATCAGTGTAGATAGTAAGTGACTTGTTCTTGAACAGTTCACATGCCCTGATCACAGCATAGAGTTCAGCCGCTTGTGCTGAACAAGTAGAAGGGAGTGCATTGGCTTCTAACACTTCAGTAGATGTAACTACAGCATACCCAACTTTATTTTTTCCCATATCATTTTTTGATGCTGAGCCATCTACATAAACAACTTCTGATCCTGGTATAAAAGTTTGCAGAATATCTGCTCTTGGTTTTGTTTGTTCTTCTATTGTTGCTTTGCAAGAATGTGGCTCCCCATCCTCTGCGGTGGGGAGGAGCGTGCTAGGGTTCAATAGGCCACACCGCTGAAGTTCAATGTTAGGTTGTGAGAGCAAAAGTGACACTAAGGTAAGATGTCTTGTATGTGTTAAGAATGGAAGCGGTGTCTGCAACAAGATTAGAGACACAGAATGAGGAACTTTAAGTATGAGGGGGTGACAAAGTACCAATTCTGCTGATACCTTTACTGCTTCTGCAGCAGCTGCACATGCCTGTAAACACTGTGGAAAGCCAGCTGCTACTGCATCTAATCGTTTTGAATAGAATGCTAACGGTCTCTCTTTTGCTCCGAATGGCTGTGTTAATACTGCTTTCATATAACCTTGATTAGCATCTACACATAGGGTGAATGGTTGTTGATAATCTGGTAGAGCAAGGGTCACATTGGTTTGCAACATTCTTTTTAAATTTGTAAAAGCATTTTCTCCGTCCTCAGTCCATTGTATTTTGTCCTTTAGAGTCATCTCCTTCCCGTATATTAAATTTTGCAAAGGTTGAACTAGAAAAGCATAATCTGGTAACCATTCTCTACAATAATTGCAGAGCCCTAAAAAGGACATCATCTGTTGTTTAGTCTGTGGTTTAGGTGCTTCCTGTATAGCTTGTTTCCTTATCTCTAGCAGCGAGCGACCTTTTTGTGAAAGGTTATGCCCTAAATAGACAACTGTCTTTTTGCAATACTGCAACTTCTGTTTAGAAGCTTTATGTCCAGTATTGTATAAATGCTGAAGCACAGTTAGGGTAGTTTCTTTGCAATGTTGTTCTGAATCTGCTGCTATTAAGATATCATCCACGTATAGTAATACCTGACTATGTGATGGTATTTCACAGGTACTCATAGAGTATCTAAGGGCCATGGTATATACATGTGGACTTTCAGAAAATCCCTGAGGGAGTCTAGTATATGTATATTTTTTCCCTTTATAGGTAAATCCAAATAAATGTTGAGAATCAGGGTGCAATGGTACTGAGAAAAATGCATTACTAAGATCCACTACTGAGAAGTAGCTTTTATCAGGAGTCAATGAGTTGAGCAATAAGTGTGGGTTAGGCACGTCTGGTGCTGCATGTTGCACTATGTTATTAACCGGTCTTAAATCCTGCACCATGCGCCATTTCCCTGTATGTCCCTTCTGGACTGGAAAGATAGGAGTGTTGCAAGTGGCTTCAGGAGCCTCTCGCAATATTCCTGATGCTAACATGTCTTGCACTACAGGGGCTATACCTTTTTCTGCTTCAGGTTTTAATGGGTATTGCCTAACTACCGGACGGTGTTCTGATTTCACAATTACTTTGTAAGGTGGAAACCCCTTTACCAGCCCTACATCAGTGGGGGAGGACGACCACAACCCTTCTGGGAGGCGATCTAGATCTGGACATGATCCCTCCTCCAGGGTTGAAAAAATTTGTCAGGTTGGGTCCTTTAAGTGTGTGGTGGGAGTGGTTTGAACTCTCCATCCCAAAGGAAACCGCCACACATTGTGTTTCTCATCATAGCTCCAACAGGAGCCAGATACGGGTTGGTAGTCATTGTAACTGTGCATAGAATCTCGTAAGAACATCTCTACATCTCTCCACTGCATCTGGGGTGGTTTTGAAAGAGATACGTGTGGTGTTCTCTCTCTAAATACAGCCTGTTGCTTGTTAGATAAAATGACTGAGGCTGCTGAAAACCCAGTGGTGGGGTTAACATACATATGTTGTAAGGTAATACAAGTGTCTTGGAGGGCATGAAACGTTTTGTCATAGACATAATCTGGTCCAAGGGTGTCTTTGTACCACATAGTGACGTGTAAGGCATCGTCAGGCATGAACTGGGCCTGTCTAGGGGACTGCTTTTCTCTAGTTTTCCGCAATAATTCTCGTGTCTGTGCAGTTCCCCCTAGGTCCAGAGACCAGTAATATTGTGGTGTTGTGGTTCCTTGCACAACATAAGCTTCTTCATTTACGATTGCTTTCATGCCAGTGGCTGTGGCAACCACGCTAATGCCCATTTGTACCATAAGGTCTCGGCCTAACAAGTTAACAGGACAAGAAGGGCTTATTAACACCTGTGCTTGACATTCAAGTCCAGTTTCCTTATCTTTTACTGCAACTGGGTTTGTTAACTGATGTCTGTCTGTCTGACCTCCTGCCGTTTTTATATTTATGACTGATGAAGAATATGTGACTCCGGGAGGACTGGAGGTTAGGACAGTCCTACATGCTCCAGTGTCACACAGACATTCATATACTTTGCCGTTTATGACTAACTTCCGACTTGGCAAGGTTTCCCACTGCCTTTCTGCTAATAACTGACACACTGCTTGTAAATCTATTTCCTTATCTAAAAGGTCTTGTAAAGTGACCTCCGTTTCCTTTCTTAAAATCACCTCTGTTTTGCCTCGGATGGTGTCGGTAACAGGGGCCTCCGAGGGGGGTCATTGATCATTGTTTTCAATGGAGTTTGGGTTATATGGTTGTTTCCCTACTCTACAATTCCTAGCTAAGTGTCCAGGTTTCCTGCATGTCCAGCAAATGTTATCTTGCTGAGACGAATTCCTGTAATTGTTTCTGAAAACACCTCTCCCCCTTCCTCGGCCTCTTGACCTTCCTCTGAATCCTCCCCTCCCCGGAGGATTCATTTGCACTAGCGCTACTACTTCTGAGGCGCTGAATATTGTGTCTGTCTTTTCCTGTTTCTGCGCTTTCTGCGCGTGTTGAGCATATTATAGTGCTTGTTGGACTGAACCAGTATTCTGATGTACCCAATGTTTGTCAAGATATTTTCGCAATTCGGGCTTTAGGCCTGCGACAAAAGCTCGTTTTAGCTGTTGTTGGTACACTCCTACTGCCTCTTCATCAAATGGGATCCCTGAGTTTCCTCTAAATACAACTCTCATTCTATCCATAAAATCCTCAGGTTCCTCTCCATCTTTTTGTTTACATTGCGCTATTCGTCCATAGTCTGCGCGTCTTACGAAGGCTGTCTCTACCCTGTTTCGCAAGTCTCGTAATGCTTGTATGAGTTCCTGCGAGTCATGTGCTAAGACTTCATCATTATTACCATGTCCTGTGAAGTCTCCCGCTACACGTCCCCATTTATGGGTAAACAACTGTCTGAGACATCTATACATTTCCCTGCCGTTCAAATGAAAACTACTTTGTAATTCTAGGATGGCAGTCCAAAACTCGGGTACCCCTTCTTCAACCGGGGGTATTCCTTTTAAAGCCGCTGTTCTATCCTCAGCGGTCCAGGGTCTATATACTAACATAGTTTCGGGTCCTGCATTATTTGGGCCTCGATTTGGATTTGCCACTTCTACGAGTGGACACACCAAATCATTCTCCCAGTCTTCCTGTTCTGTGTCATTTTTTGGATGCCAGCGTACTTTACTTGTCTCCAGATCCTTTAACGGATACAGAGAAGGGTTAGACCCTCGGGTCATCATTCGAGATGATTCCCCTCCTCCTATTTGTCGTCTATTTACAGCTGGAACTGGTGCAGGCGCAATCATTGGAATTTGTGGGGGCAGTAAGGGAACTGGAGCGGCAGAAGATTTTGTTGCCGTCTCCTCATCTAGTGTAATTAAAGTCGCCTGTAATTTTTTCTCCTTATTTCCCTTTTTTTGCTGTCTTTTATTATCTCTTAATTTACTCTGTTCTAACCATGCATCAGAAAAAACATATTCTTTTTTTCTGTCTTTACCTTCTTTCTTATTGGTAGTCTGTAACATCTCCAGTTTTAAGTTTCCCTGTAATTTTAATATATCTGGAGTGTGGAGTTTTCCTTCAAACCCATGTTTTTTTCCTCCATCTCTGACTACTTATTTGTCCTGATCCTGGCTTATATCCTTCCATAAACTTCTCATCTCCCTCTAGTTCCATTTGTTTACTTTGATTCTTCCCCATTGTTACCTTTTAATGGATACACTACAAAAAATAAAAAATCCTAAAAGCAAGTCTCTGGCATGAGACCTCAGGAGGACACTAACACGGCCTTCTACTGCTCCCTATTAGAGCAGCGGTGTTAGTTTTCAGGGATGAAACCCGTCCTTGATCCTTCAGTCACCAGTATGTTGTTGCTTTTAGGGTGGATCGTGTAGGTTAATCTAAAACCTATAAAAACACATCCACATACAACACTGTATATATTTCCAACAACGCCTACTTTCTCTCCCGGTTAATTTCGGCTAACCTCAACCACATGCATGTCTTGGCCACCTACTTATTTAGGTGCCGTATCTCTCACTTGGCCACCTACTCACTTAGGTGCCATATCTCTCACCTGTATAGTGTGCTCTCTGATCCGTCACCGAGGTCCTTCAGACATCACCAGACGTCGAGCGCAGTTCTAACCACCGGCCTGATGACGAATTCACATCACAGGTCTTTCTTGCACCCGACTTCGAGTGGCTGTCGACAGACTTCGGTGTCGCTTCTCTCGGCGTACTGGAGACGTCTTCGGGGTTCCTCGGATCCGGCTCGAAGGACCAAATTCTATGTTGGGGAAAGCGCCCGGCGTTTCCACCCCAACTCCACATTTATGAGACACACACAGGTTACAGTTTTACTTGCAAGGGTACCCACACTCTCTGCAATGCAAACTACAGCAGAATGTGTTACAAAGGGTGGTTCCCCTTGTCTTCTTTATTTATAGTCAATGGGGGGCGCAAGAGAGGGAAGTGAGATTCTTATCTAAGTAGGCAGCTGTTAACCACCTACTTAGAGTACAATAGCTAAGAGTATGTGGCTAGAAGATAAGAAATAACGTATACATATATATTTACACTCATTGCTGATCATACAGAAATGATTAACAACTGTTTCTTCAACCTAACAGTCCCAAACACTTTTCCTGCATCAAAAGTCAAACTAGTCCCTATTCCTGCCATGAAAGGTTCACATAATGTCACCGATACCTGAACCAACCATGTTTATCAGAGGATGCCAACCCTTTGGCTGCAGCTTTCTCTGCACACGCTGAGAGAGTCTTCAGTGTAGCAGGAAAAGATTTCAGGCCAGAAGATTGCAAATTAAATCATGAAACCTTTGAAGATATTATGCTGAATAAATGTAATAATAATGAAAAATTAGCAATGTGTATTGGAATAAAGCATAATTGTATTTGCCATGACGTTTTGCTTTTCGCTGTAGTGCTATGGTTGAACGGAAAAACTTACTTTTGTGTGCATAAGAAAATAAATAGGAGGAACTACGAAACCAAGTAATTCCTTTTACTATGTATACTTTTTCTTTAATGTTAAAAGATAGACAAACTAGTAATGGGCAAACAGCTCTTCGGCTCTTGAATTAAATTATGCAGGTACTACAGCAAAATGCTCAAAAATACCAAAACACATCAAGAGCTAAATATGCAAAAACAATAAATACCTTCCTGTGGAAAAGGGGCAACATAAACCAAATGTAAAGTCACGAAAATCATGAAAATATAAAGTACACTTTACACACTTCATTTCTTTGAATTGAAATTAATTATATTCATCTACCTTCATACATTAATACAAGACATTATATGATTATAATGTTTGTTATTATCATATAATTTTTATTTAGGTATTATGTAGGTGCAGTTAATGTATAGTGTTACCTGATATATACTAATAAGCAGTAATACAATAAAAAGAGAGAAGAATGTCAGCTGTTCTCCAAGAAGTTACTGATTTCTTGGATGGCTAGAAGAACATCGATTCAGTTCCCAAAAATCTGTAAGAACAATTTTTGAGGATCTGTATTTTCCATTGTTATTCTCAAAGGGCTGTCATCATGACTATTTTGCTTTTCAGGTAAAGACTCCAACAGCAGGACTGTGGTACAGCAGCCTGTGTCTGACACATTGCAGCCAGGAGACTCTGTGAGCCTGCAGTGTACGATAGAGACTGGGAGCTGTGCAGGAGAACACAGTGTTTACTGGTTCAGACATGGATCAGGAGAATCCCTTCCTGGAGTCATTTACAGCCCTGGAAACAGCAGTGATGAGTGTGAGAAGAGCCCTGAGGCTGGATCTCCTACACGGAGCTGCGTCTACAGCCTCCCCAAGGGGAACCTCAGCCTCTCCGATGCTGGGACTTACTACTGCGCTGTGGCCATGTGTGGGGAGATGCTGTTTGGGAACGGCACATAGCTGGATATAGATGGTAACACCCAGTGTGGGGAGATGCTGTTTGGGAACGGCACACAGCTGGATATAGATGGTAGCACCCAGTGTGGAGAGTATATCTGCTTCAAAGTTTTATTTAGCTTATTCTGCTATTAAGACATTTATTTCTTTTTTTAATGTAATGAATTTTCTAATTTAAGTGCTTAAATTAAATTACACAGATGTTAATTTAATAATTATCCATCCATCCATCCATTTTCCAAACCGCTTATCCTATTGGGTCGCGGGGGGTCCGGAGCCTAATTTAATAATTATTTCAAATATTAATATCCATCCATCCATCCATTTTCCAAACCGCTTATCCTATTGGGTCGCGGGGGGTCCGGAGCCTAATTTAATAATTATTTCAAATATTAATATAAATTGTTAAAATACAAAATACTAGAAGTTCATGTTAAAAATGGACTATTTACAAAACAACTGCTGTAATGTGTTATCGATTTGATCTTTAACTAATGTAATGTAAGCAAATGGGAAATGTGTCTCTATATCATTATGCTGAAATCTATCTCTTTGTTACAGGCTTTCAGAAGCTGCTGGATCCTCTTCACTCTGGCTTGCTGATAGTTTTATCTTGCAGCATTATTCTGAACGTTGCTCTCATTTGTATAAGATGTAAACTGACCTGTACACACTGTGCAGGTACGCTGCCCGGCTTTATGCACTCAGAAGGACAAAATGTAGATTTTAACAAATTATAGAAATATAAAATTGTTTTATGATAGATAACATTTTCATATTAAAACCACTCTTGCAGGTAATACAGTTTTAAAATCCATTATTAAATCTCACCTTATTTATATAAACCTTTTTGTACTGTAAGATTTACATTTTTGTATTATATCTTTCATATTTTGCAAAATCTATTGAAATATACATGTTGCAATAAGTTGCATATCAATAACTTTTATTACCAAGATCTCCTTTATAGCAATTTTATTATATATGATATATGAGAACAAATGACACGTATCCAAACATGCACACTTAAATTGACAGAAGTCATTTTTACTTTCATTTTTGAGACAAAAAGGATGTTGATTGCTTGAAAATTCGGAATGTTATCTGACCACGGTATGATACCGTGCGAAATTAAATAATATATTGATGTGTTATATATTTTAAACAGATGAAAAGAACAGTGATATATCAAAAGTGGAATGGTCACGCAAGCAAGTATGTAATAAATATTTCAAATTACAAATCGTCAGTAAAACAAATGAACCTCAGACTGATTTCCATCCTGGGATCAGCATTTTAAGTGCTATTTGTGAAAATAGGTAATAGCAAACCGATTTGATCCATCCAATTCTGCCATCTTTGTCTCCACAGTGCCATGACGAGGACACACTGAATTACGCTGCCCTGAACCTTAAGAAGCCAAAACCCAGGAGACAGAAGAAAGACGGGAATAATGACACTCTGTATTCTGACCTCCGCTACAGAGATTATGAATAAAGATGCTTCTCATTCATGTCAGTCACACAGAGTGTTCAGGGTGTAGCTTTAATAATGTTCAGAGGAGGGCAGGGGAGCCAGTGCTTCTGAGACTGAATCACGGGATTTTACGGAGCACCGGTGCTGAGTTTGGTGTCAGTGTGTTTGGGGCGCATTTTTACTGGAAGTGCAAATGTTCAAGCCAGACTGGGGGCTGAGGGAGGGGGAGAGGGGAGCCACAGAGATTATTTCTTCATGGCATGGGGGGGAATAAGCGGCTTTAATGTTGTGGAAAGGCTGAGTTGCTGCAATCAGTTCTTTGATGTCACACATGCTTACTTGTCTCCCTTGTGTACCATGCTGAATGGTTTGGGGCAAACGCACAGGGACTGATCGATTATATTAAACAGATGAAAGAAACTGAATGAAAATTTCAAGTGTTCTTAAATTACGTTTTTCATTTAATTGTGTGTTCTGGATGTATTTTTGAGTATATACATGTACCTGTATATGTACCTGTATATATACCTGTGTCGTTAATAACGATGTGGATAATTAAGAAAGAGGAGTTTTGTTTCTTGCTCCCTGTCTTGTTACTTGGCTCACAAACATACACACACATAGACACACACACAAACATACACAGACACACAAACACACACACACATAGACACACACACACACAAACACACATGCACACATGCACACACACACACTGCTACGGCTCTGTAAGAACACTACCATGCTCTTTTGTGTGAGTGGGGTGGGGGGTGTTAAATAAGATGAAAATGACAATGGCTGTACTTTTGTTATGTCAGTTGTGTTTCTATAGTCATTGTATCATATTCCACAAGCTTTTTATTCTACAAGATGTACAAGCCAGTCAGTGTATTCAGTGGGGTGTTCAGGAGTCATTAGGTTCTGAAAAATGTCTTGCATTTAAAACATAATGTACTTTTGAATACTTAAGTATTTTTAGATGCAAATACTCCAGTACTTTAACTGAAGTAAAAAATTAACTGAAAAACTTTGAGTATTATTTGACGAGGAGTATCTATACTTAACTCAAGTAGTGAAGTTGTGTACTTTGTCCACCTCTGTCCAAAAGTGACATACAGCTGTAAGCTGTTTGGGTTTGTTTGTCTGCTGAGTGCTTCTCTGCAGTGCTGCAGATGTTTCCACTGGTTAGATGCAGCTCAGGAAGACTGACCCACTGACTGCACTGTGCTGGACTCACTTTGCAAAGAGTAAAAACCACACAGACAGAACAATATCTGCTTCTTGTAAGACCCTGTTTCCTCTCTACCTCACCCAGGTCACGCTTTCAAGTATTCAGCCTAAGTTATTTTATCCAAACAAGCCACCATTATTATTCATGCAGCTGGACATTTGACTGGAGCACATGATTGCTACATATCACTACTGTACATGGAACGGAATGTACAGTTTTCACAACAGAACTTTAGAAAAGCAAAATTCTCATCAGTCCACATCTCTAACCACCACACATCCTAGGGCTCCCATTTATAATGGTACATTTTTGTTTTATTCACATTCTTTTTCATCACACAGATAAACACCATCCATTAATCTTACAGCATGTATCCTGGTCAGGGTGATGGGGACGACACCACCTATATCGAGTGTGATTTAAGGCCAAGACCTTAAAAGGGAGAGTCAAGACTGAGGCTTGTTACAAGAGCAGTGGGGCACAAAACAACAAACAACATCATTATGAATGTAAAATAAATGGATGTATATATAAATATAGGGTAATAATAGAAACAAAAAATAAGAATATATTACATACAGAGGAATATTATAGGAATATTAAAATTAACTTATACACAATCCTTAACTTATACACAATCCTATTGCATGTAACATTATTGCTCATGTGCCAGATATTAGCCTCCCAAAGGAAGCTGCCACACAGGGCATAATGCACTGGCTCAATGCAACACTGCACATCAGTGAATAAGGAGGAACAATATTGCAGATCAGCAGCAGATAGAAACTGTATCAGAAGACAGTGAACAGGGGAAAAGTTCAATGAGCAGAGTGCAGATTATAAAGCCTGACTGCTGTGGGGCCCAATGACCTGCGGTACCGTTCTGTCACACGCCGGGTGTCTGAGTCTCTTACTGAAGGAGCTGCCCTTACGGGCCTCCATAGTCTGCTGGGGGGGTGAGAGGTGTCACATAAAATTGATGACAGCCTTGTTATCAGCCTGCTCTCATCCATCTACTCTACAGTGCCAAGGGACGCTCCTCCCTGATGATGAGAGGAGTCTAAGCATGTGGACATTTGGGATAATGTGAGTTCAGAACTGGATGGTCAGCTGTACGACTTCCAGTCTGTAGGCAGACTCATCACCTTCAGTTATGATGGCAAACACAGTAGTATCACCTGCAAAATTCAGGATCTTCACTGGAGCAGCAGTGATTTGTGTAGAAATTGAAGAGAAGAGGGAGAGCACAGAGCCTGGAGGAGCTCAGTGCTGAGGGTCAGCGTGTCTGATGTGTGCTGTAAGCATACAGATGTCCTGCATTTGTGGAACATTTTGTTTGTGCTGCTGTTTATATGTGTTGTTGACGCTGCAGTCAGTAATTTTCCACTAGCAGTCTCACCTCTGCATTTTACAGGAAGACTGACCGACTGAGAGCAGGGTGTTTGTGTCTCTCTTCTCAGTGAGCGAAAACCACACAACCATCAGGTCCTCAGCTCAGGCCCACTGCTTCACTAGAAAAACCACAAAGGGTATTTTTATCTAAAAGTGGGTGAGCAAGTGAGATGTTATTGACAGCATGAATTTGTCTACTAACATTTTAAATTCAAACCTAAAAAGCAGTATGTCCAGGATGTCAGTAATTACATTTAGTCAGTATGAACAATTTGGGTGCAATAATATAGAATAATGTAGAATTTTGCATAATTCAGTTAATACCAGTAAGATACCGATCATTAACACTATAAGGTCATGTTGCTGAATCTCATTGTTAAAGTTAAATGAATCTACGCATTTTTATACACACAAGACTGTGCTTAGTTCATCTTTCAGTCAAAATCACACAGTGAGGCAAATCTGACCATCTTAATTGTTTTTGCTTGTGTGGAATGGCATCCCATGCAGGCCTGTGCTCTGTGCTTCCTGGGACAGGTCCCACCCTCTCCAGACCCCGATGAGAATTAGTAGTCGCTGGATAAAAGATTGACAAAAGATAAAAATACAAAAGTCATTCTTGCTGTCTAACCTCTGATTACTGCATGACATTTCTGATTTCTGATAACTGATAAGTAGAAAATATGTTTAGTCTCTTGCTTGGTGGTAAGAAAAAAGGAGAACCACAAAGAGCACAGTCATTTTCAAGGTTATTTCTCACTGGTCAGTGTGAAAGGCTGCGTCATTAATATAACGCCGGGCTCAGCACAGTGACTGCACCTGCGCTGCACTGTAGAACACAAGCCAGGCTGCAGACCATCAGCCCTGAAAGTTAAAACAGGACTCGTATGTGTGTCATGTGGTGTTTAATAAAAATTTACAGGACAGAACATAGTGGATTCAGTTTCCTTTGCTCTTACACTCCCAGTCCAAAGTGTGGCCACGACTGCTGTCAATGCATCTGTCTCTTTTTTCACCTTAATTTTTCACCTGTGTTATTCACCTTAATATCAAAAGGCTCCAAAGCAGTACACTGTAAAACCAAATTAGTAAGCAGAACTTAAAAAAATTGATGTAACTCGTTGCCTCAATGTTTTTAAGTTCATGAACTTAAAAAAAATATTTCAAAAAGGTTAAATATTTGGATTATATGCTACATAAACATTTTAATTACAGTTAAATTAAAACTAGTTATTAAATCAACTTAAATATTTTCAGTTATAGTGACTTAAAATTTCTCTTAACCTTTCTCATGGTATTAAGTTAACATTACAAAAAAAAATAAGTACACAAAGAACCATTTTTAAGTAGCATCAACTCAATATTTATTAGTCTTTGTCATTTGTTTTACAAGTACAAGTAACTCAAAAGCTTTCACACACAAGACTCAAAATCGCATGTTTCAAAACTTAAAATTTTTGTGGCAACTCATTGCCTCAAATATTTTGAGTACAAACAAAGTAAAGTTTAAGTTACAGTGAGTTACACTGAATTCTTGCCCTCTTCTATTTAACACTGCAGTGTTAATTTAAGACAGAAGCATAAAACAATTCAGAGATGCACTAGGCTAAAACCTGAACACCAGATTAAAATAGCACCTCTAAAATTACAAATTTATGAACCTGCCTGAAACTTAACATGTACCATTTACAACTAAAATACACATACAATTATCAAGTACTACCCAGTACTTAACTTTCAAGAACAAGAGTTGTATTAATGCCAAATAACATTAATACAAAAGGCACACTGTGCATATTGTGGGAAAACAACTGGTGCAGAAACATTTTAACCATTATTTTCACAGAAATAATCTACATTGAACTACAAAGGAACTGCCAGGCCTTAGTAATTATTCTGATAAATGTCTACATGCGCATCAAGTCATTTTTGAGACTCTGTAACTTGGGTGACAGTTTACCATCGTCAAGACCAAGTAAAATCTTCTGAATGAATTCAAAAGTGTTGGTCAGTCCCCTGGGATAGCTGAGGTGTAGTGCATAGATCAGTCCAAACATTACCAGGACGGCATCAGCAAATCTGGGGAGGTTGCCCACAATCTCGCTTTCAATGACAACAGAGATTTTCACAGGCTGGAAGTGAACTGGACCTGTGTCATTATCTTTGACGACTGTGAGGAGGGCTACTGAAACATCTAAAAGGTCAGGCTCATCAGATGTGTCCTACAAAATAAAATGGATATAAAAGGATTAAAGATTTTTTATTAAGATTTTTGACAAAAATATTTACAGCAGGTTTAGTGCAAAGATAAAGGCATTTAGTTAGTCACGAGATTTAACAAACAATATTGCTTCAGACCAACTGACAGAAAGTTTAATGATTTTAATTGTTGTGTGAACAAACTACAGTATGATTTTAAACAGAAGATCAGTGTTCTACAGGACCCAGCTAAGCTACCAGTAAACAAGAAATTGATACTATGCTAAAAAAACCTATAAAAACACTTTGCTTTAATCAAAATTATCTAGTACCAAAGTTTTTTTTTTTTTTACAGTGAGGTCAAAGAAAAATCGCTTCTAATCTCTTCAAATCACACAAACTATGTGATTTGAAAGACTGAGGAAGGGTAAGCGTGTAAATATGTCTGTATTCATATGAACTGTTTACTTAATATAGTCGTGAGATTAAAAAAAATAAAATAAAACTTACTGTGCAGGTCTTGAAAAACTCAGAGACGTCCTCACGTAGATACACAGGAAGGGCATGAAGAACAGTAACACGCTTGGTGTGTATGTCATGAACCTCCTATATAAAAGGAGATAAAAACAGAATTGTACATAACTTATTTACTGGTAAACATTACAATCAGATATACAAAATCAGACACATACCAAAAAACCTGGACAAGTTGTTGTATTGAAAGCTCATTTGAATCATCAAACTTTTCAAATGTTTTCCAATGTTCCTCTTTAAGAAATAGACCCATAAAATAGGTATAACAATATTTTTACCTGTTCATCATGGATTTTCAGGATTTCAGTCAAAGCGTCTGACGTCTTCCCGGTTCTGCTTGCCTTCTGTCTGAACAGGGTCATCAGTCTAGGAAGATGTCGGTCAAGCTCAGAGTAGAATGTGTTGGGCAGGTTCTGGTTTGTAATCCGTTGGAACTCTGCATACACCTACATTTTAAAACAAAGACAGACAGACAACACAGCCATATTAACTATGTGAATCTGGCAAATACACTACCCATCCATAAGGCAGAAAACAGCCCCTGAATGTGGTATATGTTGTCAAAAAAAGAAATAACAGGAAAAAGTGCTACTACATTACCTCAGATTCCATTTTGAGTGCAGGCCAGAGTTCCATGAGCTCTTTCACTGGTGGGCATGTCTTTACTATGGTTTGTCGCCGCAGGGCAAATGTGGTTTGCATCATCTTTTTTATAAGCGGCAAGTTCTTCTCAGCTTTCTTCATTTCATCAACAACTTTCTGCCTCAGCTGTTCAAGGGTTGAGGGATTTTCTCCTTGGGGAAAGTTGGGCAGAAAGTTTACCTCCGCTCGTTTGGGTCTTTTAATATTTGAATGTGAAGATTCATTGTCAGGATTCATTCTACTTCTTTTTCCAGCATTCACTGTGATCTCTGAACATCCAGCCCTTCTCATCTTGCTCCTATAGTTGCCCATCTTAAACTTTAGGCTGTTCTTCCATCCATTCCAGCCAGTTTCAGATCCTGCTTCCTTCAAGCAAGGATATTTTAACACAAGAGCCTCAGCTACCATTGCTATCTCCTTATCACTGGGATAAGCCTTGTAGCCATACATCTCAGATGCTAGCTTTTCTAAAATGTCATGTTTTACATCTCTTGTTAACTGAAGATACTTGTTGTTCTTCTCAAATTCAGTATTACCTTCCCGAAGTTTCAATTCAACATCCAAAGAAAATGTGGGAATTGAAAAAAAAACTGAAGGCCATCTTCTCCCACGTTCTGAGGATGATACACTTGAGATTGTTTCTGTTGAGGCAACAGAGCTGGAATCTTGCTCAAAAGACACATGCACAACCGCTTTCTGTGGCAACTCATCAATGTCAGAGAGGGATGTAAGTTTTCCATCAAAGTCGGGGTCTTCATATTTTAAACTGAAGTCAAGGTCTATTTCCAGCTGTTCTTTTATAACAGCAATCAGTGCATCAATAGAGGCTGGTCGTGAACAGAGTTTTAATTTTCTAGCCCGGTCTGGTTCAACAACACGAAGGACCATGGGTTGTGGGGATAGATCTGCCATTATGCTAATGGAAAGCAAAAGATTGGCATGCATAAATGGTTATTAAAATATACAGATTATATGCTGCTAGATAAACAGTAATACAAATATAGTAATTAATTCAATAAAAACTACTCACCACTGGCTAGACTCAGTTCTGTTTTATTTGTATGAATCTCTTGGGTGTTAACAGAAGCAAGCCTTCTACCTCGTATGCAGAGAGCGGGACTGAATCGTTGAGATCAGACTTCAGGTGGATTGACAGACTTGTCTGGGAAGGTGACAGCTCATAGGATCCAAGATGTTCTAAATACCAGCAATCATAATTAGAACAAAGGAATGAAACAGTGCTATTGACAAGGTAGATGTGCTCTACTCTGCAGAACCTAGGTAGTCCACCACTGTCTCCGACAGACAAAAACATTTCACAGACATAGTGTGTGCCATCAATGGTAACCTTTGATGTCTGGTATATTGTGTCACTAGTTGTTAGTGTTCTAATGTGTAGCTGAGCTACTTCTGGTAGAGCTGAAACCAGAACAGAGTCAACCCTGGATGCTTGTGTTTCTGGCTTGAAAAATGATGGGGCAGCAAGATGGTATGCCATCATGTGTTGGTGTCTGACTGCCATTGTCTTCAAAATATTTTTGAAGTTTTGAGCGTCATGCACCACTCGTTTAAAAAAACGGTGTTTGGCCTCAAATCGCATTGTCCAAACATGCACCAGGGGCCCATAGCACTTGATCATGGTGGGGTAATGCTCCACATAGTGATGCTTAGGACGAAGGCTAAACTCTGGGAATGTCTTCAGCAGTACTTGCTTATGATCGCTGATTTTGGACTGAAAATAGTCTAAGGTTTCATCAGAAAATGATGGGCATAATGCTAACTGCACTACCTCTTTCAGTTCCATCAAAACTGTCCATGCACCATTACCTTCTGGTACAACACTGCCTACAAGCAATGGAAGCAGTCGGAGCAGAGTAGCATTTTCATGACCATTCCCTCCTATCGTTCCTCGAGACAGAAATGTTTTGGGAATTGGTTGAGGCCTATCCACTTTATCAGCATGTTGATATGGGAATGATGCAATCTTTTGGTTCAAATACTCTAAAGTGAAGTACTTCATCTGGATCAAGGTCTTAATGCAGAGAGAAATCTCCACAGGAACTATGCCTTCTAGAAGATCATGCAGGACATCTGGAGGAAAGCCTGTGACTGGATGAAAGTAATCCAGGGAGTCACGCAAGACACAACTTGTTTTAACACCAAAGTGGTTGGAGGAAGCGTCATTTTCCTGAATGTTTTGTACATGAAGGTCATGGCTATCTTTGGTTCTTTGAGAAAACTGCCTGGCTTCAGTTGCTGGAAACTGTTCTCTTGTGGCCAAGCAGAATCTGCAAACATAGCCTGCTTTAAATGACTCCACAAAGCCACCTAATCCATGGGCAGCTAGATTGTCAGCAGACACACAAAAGATGGTGCCTTTGACATTGCGACCAAGTCGTTCAATAAAAACACCATCCTGTTCAAGAATATGAACATCATGTAATAATGGAGCAAGTACAGCTGCATACCCATGCCTCTGGAGGTCTGTCACTTTTGCAAGCATTGCTAGCTGTATATTGTGTAATGCTGACCTGTATTTTGGTGACATATTGGCAAGTGCCCAGTATACAGCACAAAGTTTGTGAATTTTACGTGATGTGCCAAGTGGGTTGGCAATTTCAAGCTCATCAATATATAACTGGAGTGGTAAAATGAGATCACCTGTTGAAAATAATTCATTTTCAAGGAAATATGAGCCATTGTAGCATGAGGCATATTGACCAGAATTGGTATTTGGATCAGTAATCATTTTTAGAATGTCTGTGTTTTTAAACAACTCCTGAATCATTTGAAGAATAGGAACATACATTGTGGTATGTCCACGTTGCTCCAGCTGATACTCGACTGGCATTACACATGGATAGTTGTGCTCGAAAAAGACTTTTCTGCGCTTGGATGTGGATAACTCTGCACCTTTAGAAGTACTAGTAAATATAACATTGGAATCCATAACAGCACTTACAACTTCATCCAGTGCAGATTCTGCCACATTGCAACCATTTTTCTGCAATATATCTCTAATTGCCTCCTTGATCAAAGGCCGAGATAAGAAGCAGACCTGATTTAAATGCTCCACTATTTCTTGGGTAGCTGTGTTTGAGACATGTAGGATTGCCTGCATCTTCAAAAATAAGGAAGATAAATTAATTCTAAGATGTTTTTTTAGTACGTCAGTGTCACACTGACCATCAATCCCCACTGGATCCTCATCTGTGCTTGGAGGTTCTTCATATAAATCACCATCAACTGCAGGAATACTGGCTTGACCAACATCACTGACAATGTCATTTTGAAAGTCTGATGAAACGCTTGCTTGGTGTGATCTACTTTTATGAGAATTGAATGAAGAGTATACATTTGTGGTAAAGCTACAATCCTTATATGGGCAAGCCACTGTTTCATGATTTCTTAAATGCCTTCTAAGATGGCAGAAAAGAACAGATTCAGAAAATTGCTGCTGAAATGGGCATAAAGGGCATTTAAATAACAGAGCCTGCTGAGAGTGTTCTGCACTACTACCAAATTGGCGAGTATGACATCTTGACAAATGAGTTCTAAGACTATTAAGTGTCTTAAATGTACACATGCAATAATTATAGATGCATGGAAGGGGGCTTACACTGGAAAAGTGGCTGTGCTGCAGTCTGTAGTGCTTAAATATTTGCAATCTGTCAGTAAAAGAAGCTGAGCACAACTTACATTGCCAAATCATACTGTAGCCAACAACCTGAAAGAAAAACAAAATTAATGTTAGAAAGTGTATAGCTCAATCAAAATAGTTTAATTATTTAATTAACTTTCATATCAAATTTAACGGGGACGATGGGCGACCAGCAATTTGTGTCAAGTTTAGGCCACTTAAAAAAAAAATTGGTTCTCGCCCTTTTTTTGGAGGGGGTGGGTAGGGTGGGCGGGATTTTTTTTTTTTTTTACAAAATTTTGATTGACTGTTTGGACTTTCAAATATGTAAGAAAATACATATTTGAAAATACATACCGAAGAGAGCAGACCTACTTAGTACGCTTCCTCAGTTCTTCCAGTTTGTTGCGTTTCAAATATATTAAATGTAAGAAAATACAAGAATTCCTTGATCCATGTGTATCTCATTCCCAACTATGGATTTCGATACTTTATGCTGATGTTTCATTCGTGAATATAAAAATGATACTATTTGAAACCAATATTCTGTTTGTCATTCCCATTCTAAATGAACAACCAAGATTTTAAAATATATATCTAGAAAGAAAGTGTATTAAAACATGTTAAAACACGAGGAATTTACAAAATACAGGAACCTGAATGGTTGAACAAGGAAATGCAACTCTACAAACAAGTAAAGAACATGTACCACATCACTTCCCCAGATTTAAATCTTTGCACCAGCCCATCTCAGGTAGAGACAAATTTAGGTTCATGAAACCATTCCAAGACTAGGATTACACAATGTGGATCAATCGTCGATGTGGAATGCGCGGGAAATTCAAATTTCGTCATTCTTGGGTATTTTCCATGCGATTTTAACGAAATAAAAAAAATTGGGGTCGGAGGCATTTCGGCGGGTCGAGAGGGGACGAGAACCAATTTTTATTTTTTTTTTTAAGTGGCCTTAAGGAGAATTTTTAGGGGGGCTGAGTACAAATGTTAGGGGGACTAAAGCCCTCCGAAAAATGGCCTAGCGACGCCCATGGCACATGCTCTCCAGCTCCCTAGTTTGCGTATCAGTGGCACGTCAACACATTGGGAAAAGTATATTTTTAGTTATCTAGTTTTGTGGACACCACCCAAAATTAGCAATGGATGTTTTTTTTAATCGCGTATCACGCGTGGACATAATTTCAGCGTCTAATGTCTTTAAAACAAATGTAACGTTTGGCTAAATCGTACACGCAGAATTATAGACTATGGTCCGTTTGAAAAATTATGTAAGTTAGCTGATGTGTTATGCTTTGTCGTTCATTGTTTTTTATTAAGCCTATTTTATCAGTTGTTCCTTGCTAGACATCCATGACTTTTGAATGTAAATATACGTAACTGACGAACGCTGTTTAAAGTTTTGTCTTGATTAAACTGCTGTAACTGTTCACTAGATAAACCCCTGTTTAAAAACACATTTAACACTTACCGTGACACCGACGTTGCTGATAACTGCCGATAGCTTGAAGCTTACATCCTCCTCACTGCACTGCACTGCAGTCTTTTGTGGCGCCAAAGTAACTTATCCACGTGTTGCACGTGACCTTTGACCTTGGGGCAAGGGAACCTCGTAAGCCAATAAAATGATGACCCTTACGTAAACCGAGTCGTAACTTTTTTAATCAAACATATTTTTTCGTTTAAAATTAGTACTTAGAGTGAATTTAATATTTTTCTTGCTAAAATCTTTTACAGCTGAATTTATGAAGACCCAACCATTATTAGGAAAATTAAGTATTTTTAAATATTAACTTATTTAAATACATATAATTTAATAAAAAATGACAATTGGTTACACACACACACACACACACACACACGCAAGTACACATACAATGTTGAAACAAAAAGAAATAAGTACAGCTAAATTATACACCTAAGTGGCACTTACTTAATAAGCACATTGTTTCAGTTAATTAAAAATAATCAGTTTAATTCACTCAAAAACTATAAAAAAGTCACATGAACTCAAAATATTTAGGTTAGTAGAACTGTTTCAGAAAATTAAGTTTATGCTACTTAATAATTTTGATTATTTTGAGCATTTGGGTTTACAGTGTACAGTAATGCAGAACAAATATTGTAACTAACAAGGAAGTGGGGAGGTAATGGACAGAAGTGTTGGTTTTTGGTAACTCCACTCCTCTGACCTCCACTGTAATTTTAGGTTCCTTGGAACAATATTGTAAACCAGTCATCACACACCTAGGGGTTAAAGTCGACACCAACCTTAAGTTTGACACTCAGATAAGGTTAGTTGTCAAGTCAAGCTTTTTACAATTGAGGCAGTTGGCCAAAATAAAGCCAATTCTTTCTAGGCAGCACTTTGAGACAGTAATCCACTCTTTTGTCACTACTAGTTTGGACCACTGTAACGCCCTCTATGTTGGGGTTAGAGGCTCCACTATTGTTCACCTCCAGAAGGTTCAAAATGCTGCCGCACATGGAAATATGAGCATGTCTCCCCCATTTTAGCCTCACTCCACTGGCTGCCCGTACATTTTAGGATTCATTTTAAAATTCTGTTATTTGCTTTTAAAGCCCTCAGTGGTCTTGCTCCATCTGACCTGTGTGAGCTGCTTCACCCTTACACCCCCACCCGCTCTCTCAGGTCAGCTGATCAGCTGTTCCTGACGGTTCCTAAGACTCAGCGTGAGCTTAGAGGGGATCGAGCCTTTGCAGTCGCAGCTCCTAAAATGTGGAATGACTTGCCTTTTCACATTAGAGAGGAATCCCCTCTGTCCGTTTTTAAATCTCTTCTAATCTCTTCTCCTTCACCTTTGACACATTGTGAGATGTTAATTTTAATAGTAAATCTTATTTTAATCTTAGCCTTTTCTTTATTAATTAATAGATTTTTTTAAATTTTTATTAATGGCCTTTTACTCACATTGAATGTTTTGGTTTTTATTAAATTTCTTTTACTTCGTTTTTAAGTGTGTGAATGTTTTTATTTATTCCTTTGTGCAGCACTTTGGTCCATAAGGTTGTTTAAAGTGCTTTTCAAATAAAGAGCTGGATTGGATTACATTGGAAGATGGCTCAACAAATCTCTTTCACAGAATGTAAAATTCGACAGAGGGCGCAAGGTGACATTCTGTCAGGGGCCCAGAATTTTTAGCTACACCTCTGTGTTACTGTGTTTTTTTTGTTCTAGCCATCAATAACTCTGGAGTTGCTATATCGCCACCTGGTGGTGAAAAGATCAGACAAAAATATGTACACATGTTACCAACAGTTTGAAATTGAAGTGCAGAGTTAACAGGTTTAATTAATCGTCCCCACGGATGCCAGTCATGAAATTTGAGAATTGCAAATTAAAACACAGGAAAAAATCAGGAACACTACAAGATAAAATATTTAGCAAACACTCAATGTGCATCCAGGGTGACAAGGGACAACTGGAGGATGATATGACAATCTGACAGTGACATTCACAGCACTTTATATGTTGCCAAAAACAGAAAAGGGGATTAAAATCAAGAATCAGAAATCATGTATGAGGGTGGGGCTGCTTGGTGGTGCAGTGATTAGCACTGTTACCTCCCACCACTGGGACTCAGGTTCGAGTCTCCGCCTGGGTCACATGTGTGGGGAGTTTGCATGTTCTCTCTTGCTAAATTGGCCGTAGGAGTGCATGTGTGTGTGAATGGTGTGTGAATGTGCCTTGCAATGAGCTGCCCCCCCGTCCTGGGTTGTTCCCTGCCTCGTGCACAGATCCTTCCAGGATAGGCTCTGGACCCCCCGCGACCCAGTAGCATAAGCGGTTTAGACAATGGATGGATGTATGAGGGTGAGTCACAATGACGACAGCTGCTCTGTTGACTTGGTCCCAGGAGTCGTCAGCGTTGGTCTGCCGGGGCCCCCGTCCTGTCTGTGGAAGCACCCGTCTTGTTGGCTGTTCTCTCTGCCTGGGCCCCCTCTCCTGCTGCCTCACGTTTGGGTTGAAGTGGCTCCCCAGTGCTTCTGTAAAGCTCTTTGTGTATCTTAGAAAAGGGCTGTATAAATGTAACATTCATTCATTTATTCAAGGTCCCAGCCAGAAGAGTGCAGTACTACACTGTCCCCCACAGCCTGAATCAGCTGGATGTTATAGGATTAAGACACTTCCTGCATTAGGCCATTTACCCTCAGTGTATTTCCATACCCTGACAGGATGGATGACAATACTATGGCCCTAATTTTCAATACACAGTTTTCACAGGAGTCTCACCCTCATCCACATTCTCTGCATTCCTTATCTCATGCTTCTTTGCCACCCGCATCTCCTCTGCCTGCTTTGTCTCATTTTCCCACAATTGAAACACCGTCCAATTTGTCTCTGTTTTAGTTCTACCACATTAGTCCCTGAGCAACCAGTCTGATCCCGTTCCTCTAATTTCAGATGCATCTGGCTTATCTGATTGGGACTGAAGCTGCTGTTACTAGGAAAACCACATTCGTCCCACTGGGGCAGGTCTGACACCGCGTCCTTCCCATATGTCTCCCATAATTGTTGTACAGAATTTCAGCTGGAGTTCTTTCCCAGAAGCAAGTAATTTCACTTTAGCACCTGTTCAGTAAAAGTCAAGTAGGTCTTTAATGTTATTTTTAACTTTACACAGTTGAGTATAGTACAGTTACAAAAGAAACTGTTTCCCTCGGACCAAGGTGCTACTTAAATTAACAGAAGACTAACACATACCAACCTAGCAACATACTGTATGGTGCATAATGAGCAAAAACTGTGCAAACATTGCAGGACAGTGCAAAAAGAGAGGACAACTGACACCAACGAGCACAAACAGCACAGTAAACCCAGTACTGAGAAGGCGCAGTTTGGTTGTCCAATGAGGTAGCAATAAAAATAAATAAAAGTAACTGTAAACATGGCGACAATAAGATAAAAAATAGTAGTTAAATAATAAAGTGTGTTAATGAGTGTATGTGTGTGTGGTATCAGATTAGTCCCTGAGAGTTCAGTAGTCTGACGGCATGGGGGATAAAGCTGTTTGAGTCTGGCTGTGAAGGCCCGAATGCTCCGGGACCTATTTCCAGAAGGCAGGAGGGTGAAACGATAATGTGAGGGGTGGGTGGGGTCATCCACAATGGTGGTGGCTTTGCGGATGCAGTGTGTGGTGTGAATATCTGTGATGGAGGGGAGAGATATGTTAGGGTTATCTTCTTCTGAAGATGCGCTGGAAACAAACCAGTCTCTGAACACAGAACAACACAGACAGCTGTGATGACGTTTTACTTGCTGCAAGGTGTAGGGAATCCACTTGCAGAGTCTCCGCAGTTTCAGCAAAATGATGGTTTATTGAACAGCAAAAATAATACAATGTAATACAGTGTAGAGACACACCGGGTACTGAAAGGCAGCTCAGATACAAATTGAAGACAGTTCTTCACCCCCCTTTATACCCAAAAAGGCCCTCCCCACCAAGGTGTTGTGTGTAGGTGTTGTGAGTGAATTTACATATAAAGAGTGACCCCCTGGAGTGTGAGGATCCTGAGACAGGGACGGGACAGGACAGGGTGGAGACTTTTATGATCATTGTAATTCAATTCTTATCACCTTATCTTATCCTTATCACCATAGTGGTGCCAACTGGAACCCCCATTCTCTCCCTGGCTTCCCCCATGATCATAAATTCCTAACATTGTCTGCATTCAAATGATCAACCAAGAACCTTGGGACATTTTTACCACTTTTCCTTACAAAGGGAAGCCCGGTCCTGACCTCGAGGTGTCAGCCTCTCAGTCGAACTCAGCCAACTTCGAAAGAGTAACTCCCCTCGCAGTGTCTTTTATTGAGGTACACAAACAGGATATGCAACTGACATTGAACATTGTTTGTCACCATATATGGGGTGGAAATATTCAAGCGACAGTTCTTGAGACGTGTTATTGCTCAATTAAGATCAAGCTGCGGCAGGGTGTTGTTTCTAAGCGTCTAGCAAAATGATGATAAAAAAAGTACATATTTCTCTAACACGATACTCCCAATGATTTTCTCACCTGTCATCACTATCTGTTGTAGGAACTTGTGATCTGAGGCGACACAGTTCTCAAAGCAGACCGTGATGCAGCTGCTCAGGGTGCTTTCAACAGTTCCCCAATAGAGTGTGAGAATGGGAGATGGGCTTTTCTGAGCTTCCGTGGAGAGTAGAGGTGCTGCTGTGCTTTCCTTACTATGGAGCTGATGTTGAAGGACCTGGTGAGATTCTCCGCCAGATGGACAACAAGGAATCTGGTACTCTCTACGATCTCCACAGATGAGCCATCGATGTGCAGCAGAGAGTGGTCACTCTGTGTTTTGTGTTCTTCTAACGTCAACAACCATCTCTTTGGTCAACATTCAGAGACAGGTTGTTGGCTCTGCAGCAGTCCGATAGTCATCACACTTCCTCTTTGTATGCTGAGTCACCGTTTTTATTGATGAGACCCACAACAGTCTTGTCATCTGCCTGATGTTGATGATGGAATTCGAAATGTGCATTGCTGCTCAGTTGTGAGTCATCGGAGTTAACAGCAGTGGGCTGAGCATAAAGTCCTGGGTTCCTGCTACAGCGTCTGAGCAGTTGCCTTCGTCGCCCATAGCTCCTGCGCAGCCCGAGCAGCCGCCTCCGCTGCCCCCTGCGGCCCCAGAGCCCGAGCAGCCGCCGCCTGCTTTGCCCGTAGCTCCTGAGCAGCCGCCTCCGCTGCCCCCTGCGGCCCCAGAGCCCACGCCCGAGGCGCTCCCTCCGCCTCAAATGACTGTGCCCCCTGGGGCTCTTGTTCCTGGCCCCACTCCTGTCCCTGACCCAGCTCCAGACTTTCCTGCCCTAGTCCCCGAGGAGGTCCCGGACAGTCTGACCACCGTGTGTGCCACGCCCCCTGATTATCCACGTGTGCTTCCCTGATCGTACCCAGCTGTGTCCGATTATTTTCAATCAGTCCTGTCTATTTGAGTTCATGTCTTACTAGAGTTCAGTGTCCGTCATTGAAGTCCGTCTGCGTGAGATGTTTCCTGCACCCCGTGTTCCTAATAAATCCCCGTATCCTGCCTGCCTTGCCTGTTTCCTGCCCGTCCGCCGCTCCCGTTAAATGGCGATCGTGACACAAGGCACACGCACATCAAGTACCAATGCAGCAAATACAGATGAACAATTTAGGAGGAATACTAGTCAAAGGAAGGAAGAAAAGCAGCCCACCCTATCTCATGGTCACGGACACAAACATCAGGGAGTGTTATGAAGAAGACATCACACTTAACACCATTGGTTTTATGCAGTGAATTACACCAGAGAGAGTTTTTACATTCTAGCTGTGTTACGTAACATTCCTCAGCCTTCAGGTTTTTTCCACACAATGCACGACATGCAGGGGTGCCAAACAAAACAGCGGAACTGCAGTGTAGCCAATTATTTGTTTCAGTAGTTTTAAGAAAACTAGAACATAAAATGTTTGTTTTACTTAGTCCACAAAAGAGTTTTTACCTATCTTAGTGTATTTTACATCACATACACTCTCGGTCCGTTGTGGAGTCCATCCCACTGTAGTTGGAGAATGCTGCCATCAGTCGCTTGGTGTAGCACTCGCAGGATTTACCAGGCTCCTGTTTAAACTGATGCATCATGCCCCAGTCCATGCGCAGGAGGACCAGTCTCTGAAGGGCTGTCGCATGGTGAGGCCTGTTCTGCCTGGGGTCCAGCAGGTCACTGGCAATGTCCTTCAACTCACAGTGGGCTTGCGTTCATAGTGGGGTACCGCAGGGTTCGATTTTAGGACCACTATTGTTCCTAATTTACATAAATGATATGGATACCAATATATACAGTAAACTGGTGAAATTTGCAGATGACACCAAGGTGGGTGGTGTAGCAGATACTGAATTAGTGGCTCAGCAGCTACAGCGGGATCTTGATTTAATTAGTGACTGGGCCGATACCTGGCAGATGAAATTTAACGTCGATAAATATAAGGTACTCCATCTAGGGAGCAGAAATATAAAGTACAGGTATTTCATGGGTGTCACTGAAATAAAGGTAGCTGATCATGAGAAAGACCTTGGTGTGTATGTTGATGCTTCCATGTCCCATTCTCGCCAGTGTGGGGAAGCAATAAAAAAGGCCAATAGGATGTTGGGGTATATCTCCAGGTGTGTGGAGTTTAAGTCAAGGGAGGTAATGCTAAGATTATACAATTCCTTGGTGAGACCTCACCTAGAATATTGTGTGCAGGTTTGGTCACCATATCTTAAAAAGGACATTGTGGCCTTAGAAAAGGTGCAGCGTAGGGCCACAAAAATGATTCCTGGTCTTAGAGGAATGTCATACGAGGAACGGTTACTTGAGCTAAATCTGTTCAGTCTCAAGCAAAGGAGATTGAGGGGGGACATGATCCAGGTATATAAGATTCTAACAGGTTTGGATGCTGTTCAACCAAATAGTTACTTCAGCATTAGTTTAAATACACGAACTCGTGGCCATAGGTGGAAATTAGCGGGAGAACATTTCAAGCTGGATTTAAGGAAGCACTTCTTTACGCAGCGTGTAGAGTATGGAATAGTCTTCCTGATAATGTAGTGCAAGCTGAATCCTTGGGTTCCTTTAAATCAGAGCTAGATAAGATTTTAACGACTCTGAGCTATTAGTTTAGTTCTCCCCAAGCGAGCTTGATGGGCCGAATGGCCTCGTCTCGTTTGTATAGTTCTTATGTTCTTATGTTCAACTCCTTCATCTACAGTGTCAGATGAGCAAACCTTATCTCCCCCTTGAGGATTTGGACATACCAACATAGGGGCAAGAATTTCTGCTACCTCGTCCTGCTGCCTGAGCGTTTCGCCACGGCACTTCTTCACCGAGAAGGAGGTAGAGTCGGGTGCTGAATGGTTATGATCCTCGTCTGCAGGGGGGAGAGGGGAAGGGGCAGGGGAACCACTGGCTACTCCTCCCTCGGTGGCATAAGGAGGAAGCTGCTGTTTGGGCAGCAATGCTTGGGCAGGAGCCACACAGTTTATTTCTGGGTATCTAATTAGCGGACACCATTAGGTCCCTTCAGGGGCTCCACAGACAAACTCATTGACAAAATAGAATTGTCACAGAAAAATTCTTTGTCACATGCTCAGTCGACATGGACTGTGTGCTATTTACATATTTTTGGCACAAACGAAATCTCATATGCATATCGATGTATCTTTGGCACAAGTGGACCTCCATCACTTTAAAGAGGGTAAACTCTGATCAGGAAATTTACGACGTCAGAATAAACGGATTTTTTAACAGAAGTAACTGACATGCCCTAATAAGGAAATGCATACAATCAGAATACAATATCTGTGGTTTTTAACAGTGGTAACAATCTGATAATGAAAGGAATCAGATCAACATTTCTATAGCATGTAACAGAGCTTGCTCCCCTCCAGAACTCATTGTTCCAGTAGTTATCTGAAATCATCTGCAGGAGCTATTCTTTTATTTGTATATTAAGCATAATTATTCATGAATATTATTGATTATGTTTATTTGTTTAATGTTTTTATTTATTCGTATTTATTGTTTATAATATAATGTTATATAGTATTGCAACACTTGAAACGAGAGGTACTTGCCTGCCTTAGTGATATTTACTATTGTCTAAGTGTATTCCCACCTGTAGGAGGCAGCAATGGTTGTTATTAAAGGTGCTGAGATTACGCGGCTCAGGGCTGAAGGTGCAAAGTGAAACAGTCATTGACCGTATTTGCCATGTGTGATGGTGTCTGCATATCGGCCCTTTTGCGCCAAACAAACCAGTTCAAAGTACTGTGTGTTAAAATATCATATGAATAAATCCTCTCAAGAACTAAACTCAATATCGTATCCTCATCATTCAACGCGTCTGACTTTTGCACCTCTTACCACAAGGCAGTGGATTACATGGGGAAATTACAAACAAGGAGAATTTAATCTGTTTTTCCTCTACATTGTCGTTATTCAGAATATTACAGACTATGAACAAAAACGGACAATGTAAGAAAATAAAAAAATGTGTATGACAGAAAGCTAGAGTATTTTTGCAATGGTGAGCACTAGCTGGTTTATGTACTAGCTCACACTCAAGAAACAGCATAAATGCTACTCATACACAGTTGGGGGGCAGGGGTCAGTCCTTGTGCCTGTAATGAGGTCACCAGTTGAAACTAACCCAGCCTCAGCACGTCTGTGGGTCCTTGAGCAAGGCCCTTAACCCCCAGCTCCCTGGGCGCCCCAACAGGTAGCTGCACTTCGCGGACAACTTACTCCACAAAGAGTAAGTTGAGGGAGACATAAAAAACACAATTTCCCCACGGGGATTAATAAAGTCCATCCATCTATGGAATATTATTTAGCACTATATAACGCAGAATATAAGAATTACGATTTTATAAAAAGTATGCCAAATATCCATGATATAATCATTACAATGTAAACATTATAATGTAATCAACACAATGGAACCAACTGAGTATGTATTTGCACCTTTTGTTAGTCTGAGTTTCTGTTAGCTACTTTGTTAGTCCTGAATCTATGAATATTCACATTTTTATCGCGTATATTTTATCACTATGTAAAAGGACAAATATATTATCAACCTTTTAGTGAGACAATGTGTAAACGGCTGAAACTACCAAGGTTTACTACTGAAGGAAGGGATTCACCTGAGTTCACCAAAAGTTCATGGCTGAGTATTTTTAAAAAACCAAGTGGAGCTGCTCGCGCCACTATTATGTTCAACCGAGAGGCCAAACGGTAAAAGAAATGACTGTCAAACTTATCACCTAGGGGTAAATATAAATCTATACAAATATCACCTGCATGCACATTACTTCTTTTACAATAACCAACTCCTGATCCATACTGTTAGTCGTGAAAAAAATAACTATTGTGTACATAGAGGCCCTGTGTAAAAAGATAACTGCCAAGGAAAAGATCAAAAACATTTATTTCAAGGATTCAAAGTTTTTATGGTCATGTACAGTGTACAGTGCAGTTCTTATTTGATTAACTTGAATGTCTTCACAGACAAGACGATTAAACAAATAAAGCAGCGCAACATTATAGTAACTAACAACAAACAAAGCTCACGAGTACTATTACAATATTCATATCATTTATTTAAATTTAATTTTACCAAGTAAATTAATTGAAAAGCAGTTACCGCTTTACCTGCTTCTCGGGAGAAATAGCAGATATACAAACGTCATGTATGTAACTAAAATCTTAAGCCAATAAGGGCAAAGTTGTGTCGTAATGGAGGCGGATCCAGCCTGTGCAGCCTGCTAAGAGGTGCTGCCTGATGTGTCTTGCTCTCGCGGAGTTTTGGTACCATGTGACATGGTGACGTAATGCAACGGGCGATAAAAAATATAACCATGATGCATTGCGTCAGGACCAGAATGCATTGCTTTAAGCTAGCGCTGTATGTGGGTGCATGAAGTGGAAAGCACCCAATAATAAACATAACATTTTTTAAAAAATGTTTTCTTCACCGGTGCAGTGAATTTAAATAAAGAGCTATGATGGTGCTGCAAATGGCTTTGCATAGTAGTTAGTAGTAGCATTAGCCGCTGTGTGCGGCATTAGCTTTCTACAGTCCTTACAGATGGTTCGTGTTTTGTCTGTCTCCCTTTCGCCATTTATATTTTCCGCCGGGCACCCGAAATGCTGACACACAAAAGATTCAAAAGTGTCTGGGGTATCTACTATAGTAATTTAGTCAGATGCCGACATATTTACAGCAGCTCATTTGCAGCGCATTCGTGAAACGGCTTTTCGCTCCAACGAGAAATCTCGTCATGTTGTAATATCGCGAGATCTCGTGACACGCGTTTCACTCCCACTTCTTAGTAACAGTCATGATTTGATAAAGTGACAACCTGCGTAATAATTGGTAATACATAGAGTTTGCTATTGTTCAGGCTAGCAGACTGTTATGGCTTGAGGTTAATGGTGCCTGTTACTTGTGAATTTTCACATTTGCAGGGATCTTCTGCCTCGTGAACGTGAAACGGGTAATTATGCTAAAAGAAGAAAAAAGCAGAACTGCAATGTGTGTAAGGCTGGTGCTGATTTTTCAGTCTGAACACAGTAAAATTTATACAAATTACCTGTATTCAAACTTGTATTCTTTATATAGTTTGGTTAATTACTATTTAAAAGTTTTATCTGCGCTCCATTGTATAACTTATATTGGAGACTTGTATGTACTTTTCGATTGGAAATGGTTAGCTGTATACAGGGGCGCCGCTAAGGGGGGGAAAGTTGGGACAATTCTAAGGGCCCACGCCCTTTAGGGGCCCCCAGAGATCTGAATGGGTGTGGTAGGGGGGCCCAACCTCATATTTTGTCATAGGGCCCAAAATTGCTAGCGGCGCCCCTGGCTGTATATACTTTGAATATTTTTATGATTAATTTCTTTGTTTATTTAATTTGGCAACAGATCTGCACTTTTAGCAGTATTGCTGTCAATTTTTGTGAAAGTTGTTACTAAATAAAACAAAAGAAGCAGACTTGTGTAAATCCTATATTGGTCGTGTATTCTTCCTGTAGCGTAGTGACAGCTTTTTGTACGGAAGCCGTGAACGGCTGTGCTTGCAAATATATTTTCTTCTGAATAATTAGAAGGATAAGCATATTTTGTCGCCGCCGCGAGATAGTCATGCCATACACAGCTCTGCTCGTTTTTGTACTGTAACCGTGTTACTTAATTTGCGAATCCATGAATTTAACGTTGACATTAAGTCAACATTGACATTGACAACGTTGACATTAAGTGTTGCACCTATCTAGTGTTTTACCGTGAAGGGCATGTTATATCTTGTCTCTAAGTCGCACTATGGTCCAGGGGAATGCTATGTCATATTAGAACATGTGTCGATGATGTGGCAATATAAATATTTTAGAATACTGTCAGTTTTAGTTTCAGAAATCCATCATTTGAGAAAAAAGGCCAGTCACGACAAATATATATGGAATATAACAACAGAGGTTAGCTGTATTTGTTTAAGTGTAAAGATGCACATAGAAACATGCATGAGCTCATCTGAGAATAAACTGAATGCAATGAAGATTTGTGACTCCTGCTGGAAAATGCGAATAGTGGCAGGGTCTTCAAGCAGTACATTTGTCTGAGAGTCAGTTAATATTAGGAAAGGCACCGTTTTTTTTTTTCAATGGCGCTAATTATCAAGAAGGAAATGGAGTACCCCAGTACCTGGTTTACGGGCACTGGAAGCTCCAGTATCAGTCAGACTTTCATGTAAGTATATGTGTGTTTAATGACTTGTGCATGTTTCATCTTTACCAGGGGCAGAGGGGAAACTCAATAAATAGCCTTCTCTCACACTTCCAGGCCTGCAGAACTGAGCATGTCCCCTGGTTTTGTGCATATGTCTGTAGGCTTTGAGTTTTTCCTATGGGGGCTTCAATTTCCTCCCAGAGTACAAATACGTGCAGATCAGTTGCATTGGGGAGTCCATACTGTGATGCTGAGTGGGTGTAGGAGGAGATTGAGAGATGAAACTCCGGATGATTTACTCCCTCGGCTAACTAACCAGAACAGGATCGTACCAATACCAAAATGATAAGTTTATAAATGTTTTTCACTACCCTGATTCATTCAGTTATTTCTGTTTGTTAATTCCATCCCCCAAGCAAATACATAAATAAACAAACAAATATTCAGGGGGAATGTGTCATAGGTGATAGAATCAGTGGATGAATCTAAAGAAAAAAAGTAATGATTTCTTTCTCTCCAAAACACAATGCACAAAACTCTTAAGTTAGGTAAGACATTGAAATTTTATGACAGTAGCATGATGCAGAGGAACAACAGAAGGAAAAATCTAACTAAACCTGAGTCAACTAGGACTAATTACACTAAATTAAGTGGAACACACAAAATACCTAAAACAACTTAATAAACAAGCAAGAAATATTACATTTGATTAACTATACTGATGCCTGAGGGAAGTTCTTGTGCATAATGCAGCAAGTATATACAGCTGCAGAGACACTACACATAGTGCAAATAAATTAAAAAGTATACAGTACACACACTGATTCCTGAAAAATCTAAATACCATGGAATACTAATGAAATACTGATGATGATGATAATAATAGAAATAATAATGAATTAGTTTAGGGTATTATGCAATTGACATGTACAATTAAAAAAGAAATTGCACCAGACATTTCCTGTGGCAAAGAAGGGTTGCTTTGTGCCACATTACTCAAGTCAATTCACTTTATTTTGTATAGTACATTTTCATAGCCTTACATTGTCTCAAAGCACTTTACTTTGTCCCTGCCCAATTGTCCCAGTGAGCAAGATCTAGCCTGAAAAATTAGAAAGCGACATTGGCAAGGATAAACTCAGTCATAGTAAGAAACCTTTGGAGGAACCAGAGTGAAAGGGGGAGCCCATCCTCCACAGGGCAGAAGTCAGGTTAACAAAGTCCTGATTTATATGGTTTATATGGTTCAATTAGTTAAGTCCGGATGTAAATACAGAATAACTGGCAGCAGGGCACACAGGAAAGACGTAAACAGGCAGGAGGGCAGGCAGGAGGGTGGCACAGGCAGGACGTAATGGGCAGGAGGGCGGGCAGGCAGGGCAGCACAGGCAGCCAGAACTGTTTTGCCACTGCAGTTTGTTTTACAATTTCATCTGCATTTGTTCCCCCAAGGTATAACAGCAGCTAATTTATGAACATGCTGCTTTTCAGAAAAGTTTAATTTCCAGGAGCATGACCAGTGCATACATTTAGTGTTGATGGTTCTTTGTAAAATGGATGTTCTGTACTTTTATTGATCTGTCCATCCATCCATCCATCCATCCATCCATCCATCCATCCATTCATCAATTTTCTAACTACTTCTGATGAAGTTCCGGGTTATGAGGTATCCTGAAGCCCAGGCAATATGGGACAAACACACACATGCACACACATAGGGTATACCTATCCTTATGGGGCCCGCTCATTGACTTCTATTGGATAAATGCTAACGCTAACTATGACAATCTTAACCCCCACCCTGCCCTAACCATAACCATAAGTAACCAAGCAAAATAAAAGAGGTTTTGCATTTTTAGTTTTTCCACAGCAGTCACAGATTTTTATAAAATAGAGTTTTCCTGGTTTTCAGTTTCGTGGTCCCCATAAGGGAAAAAAAAAAACAGGTATTTATCACGCTATGGGGTAGGATAGGTATACCCGCTCGCACACACACACACAGACATGCACACAAATGGATAGATCACCACAGTTACTATGGATGTCGATCCTGCAATAATGAGACAGAACTATCATACTTAACAGGATCATATCCCTAGTTCTACATATGCATAATATATTTAAAAAAGATCCCACGCACCCAGCACATGAGATGTTTGAACTTCTGCCCTCTGGTAAACGTTACCGCAGTATGCATTGCAGAACAACCAGATTTAATAAGAGCTTCTAACCCCAAAGCCATCAGAATACTAAATGCTAATGAACATACGTTTATGTGAAACCCTACTCTCTCTTACTCTCTGTGCACTTTATTACCACAACTGGTATTAAGTTTACTTTTTATTTATATAGTATAGTGCAATAATATAATCACGATTTGTGTGTGAGTGTGCCCTGTGATGGGCTGCCCCCCATCCTGGATTGTTCCCTGCCTCGTGCCCATTCCACATTCCGGGATAGGTTCCGGACCACCCGCGACCCAGTAGGATAAGCAGTTTGGAAAATGGATGGATGGATATAACTAACATAAGACAGACATTACACCTAACAAACAATAAACACGAAATAAAGGAGTGGATACAAAAAAAATGTAATGCAATGACCAGATTTAACACCTGGATTATGTCCCCCCTTAGTCTCCTTTGCTCGAGGCTAAACAGATTCAGCTCAGCTAACCTCTCCTCATTAAACATTCCTCTAAGACCAGGAATCATTCTCCCAGCCAAGCAAGCCTGAGTCCGGCTTCCACTCCCCCGATCCCCAGCAATGTTAACTTGGAAGGGCGTATTCTGTATGCACAACTGAGACAACCCAGGTGGAGCTCAGCTTATCGGCTGGCAAAATTGCCTTCAGGTATCCACCCACCCTAGTGAGAGTCCAAGCTAGGGCCGTTCTCAGAACTCACCCTAAACGAAGTCCTGCTCAAAAGTTGTAATGACCGCCTGAGGTACCTGTCAGCCTTGCCCGTAATGAGTCAGTGGGTGTAGCCGGGCTGACACGCTTTTGGGCATCCAATTGCTGAGAACTCCCCTTCGGTTCTGACAAACTGTACGATCACAAGCAGTGACAGCAGAGCCACAGACAAGCTCAACCAACAGAGAGCGAATGGTAAGCACCCAGCACCCGAAGGGCTCAACTGATCACATCCAAACGACTTCCTGATGGGATTGTGTACGTAACTGGTTTACTGTTGTTAATAGTGGTTGAACTTCTATGCAAGTCCCTTGTTGGGGGAGAGGGAATGAATGAAAGCATAAGGTGAAATAAAAACCTAAATAAATCAAAAAGGTTAAACGGGAATCAACCAAATGAATTGTGTTTCTTATTCAATTGTAAACATCAATTAGTTATGCAACAATAACCTAATTGGATGTTAATGTATTGTGATCAAACTGATTTAGTCCGTGAAGTTGATTCCTGCTTTCAGGCAAGAACCTGTGTGTCCAATTATGCGTGTTGTATCACCGCAAGTTGACCACCAGAGACCCAACTCAGATGTTGTTAACCTACTATGGCGGACCACTAGAGGTGCAATTTCAATGGAGTGGCACTGCTATGGCTTGCCACTAGAAGCGCAATTTCAAAATTGAGTGGTAGTTCTATGCCTGACCACTAGAAGCGCAATTTCGAAATGGAGTGGTAGTTCTATGCCTGACCCACCGGGGGCGCAATATCGAAATGGAGTTGTAGTTCTATGCCTGACCAATGGAGGCGCGATTTTGAAATGGAGTGGTAGTTCTATGCCTGACCACTGGAGGCGCAATTTCGAACTGGAGTGGTAGTTCTATGGCCTGACCACCGGGGGCGCAATATCGAAATGGAGTGGTACTTCTATGCCTGACCACCGGGGGCGCAATATCGAAATGGAGTGGTAGTTCTATGCCTGACCACC